>NW_023620027.1:0-7627 GCF_014905685.2 Nematolebias whitei
AGAACTTTTGATCAGGCTTCATACTACAGACACCTGGTTTATTGACACCCCCTTCTTGAAGTCGGATCTTTCTCCTCTTTTGCACCAGGTTCGCTGTATCCTAGCCTTCCTGTTCTCCCTCCCAGGAGTCAACCACCGTCATGTTGTCCAGGTCTGCGTTCGAAGTGGATTGCTCCGCCTGATCTTCATCTGGCGACGCTCGCTTTCTGGGTATCCTGGCCTCCTGGGCCGGGACAGCGGGTTGACTTGCTGGGTTGATCTCCGTTAGGTCAGCCGATCTGGAAGACTGGAGGGTCGGCGGGATCTCAACAAGGGGTGAACCTACAGGAGTAATGTTTTCTATTATGACCTGCCTCCTAACTTGTGGGGTTGTGGCAACTAAAATGGGCATCTGACGAAGCTGTTTCAGCCGCATAGGGGCAACCTGTAATCCTTCAGATTCAGCAGTTTCTGAATGGGTCAAGCCTTCTGGTGTCAAGATCGGAGGCTCAGAATCAGATGGGCTGGTTGGGTCAGTGAGGGCCGTGCCATCGGTACTCAGAGGACCGGATCGGCTCGCCTCGCTACTTAAGTATCTGTCAAAGTCATCCAGGTAATTTTCCAGGAGACTTAGATCGTTATGATCTAATGGATGTTCAGACAACCTTCTAGGGGACATTTCTACCTCCATGGGCTCGGTTTCATTATAGGATGTAGTTGGCAAAAGGTCAGGTGGGCCATTAGTTGGGTCTTGGGGCTGGCTGGCTATCTCGGGTGGGGTTGTAGGGACACTGACACTGGCTCGTCTACCTTCTTCCCTAACTACCATGGGCACGGAGACTACCGGGGGGCTAGTTGTTAGCCCTGCCGTTAGAATGACCGTGGTAGATGAGGACGTGAGCTCTCGGGGCTCCTGGGTGACCCTAAAGGAGGGGCCGTGAACCAACGGCAACCCTGTGGCCAGATGGTAGGCTATATGCCTGATAGTTTTATTTGTGTTTTCCCAGAGTTTTACTATTACTGGGTAATACGTGGCTCTCCTAGGGATGGCTATTCTAGGTATATAGGGTTCAGAGCCCTCGGCCGAGGTCCAGATGACCTTGCAGGTGCTCTCTACCTCCCAGCACTCTTCTGCCGACACCTGAGGAAGACTGGCGGGCTCATCAGAGACCAAAATACCATGTACTCCAGTTGCAATTATAACTTTAGAGTGGCAGCCCTGGCACCACCAGGTTGGACCCACGGCCCATAGAAATCGGGTATCTTCCAACCCCAAAAGGCAATAGCAGCAGACCATTTGAGGTCCTATTGCTGTTGAAATTTTGGGGCGCTGATTCTGCATTTTGACCGTTGTGGCTTATTTGGTCCAACCTTTGCCCTTAATTATTTTTTTAGAGTGAGGTTTTCTTAAACCGATAAAGGGTGGTTCTGCCCTGTCGTCTGGCTATCCCACAATAGGTGCGGGTAATGAATTTCTCCCACTCTTCCAATTGGTTTAATTGTTGGGCTGTGATCACTGTTTTCCAATCACAGTACCCAGGTAACAGTAATCCTGAGGTATTCGAGATGCTGTATTCCCTATAAGTAACGCTAATGTATTTATCCTGCCCTGCAGTTTCTATTTTTTGGATTTTGCATACGTCACCACAAGGGGTTACTCTAATCCTCTGGATCTGCTCGTGGTCGTACACTTTCGCTTCACAGTGGCAGAGGATGATTTCTCCGGTTTTTGTCGTTACTACGAGTTTGTCCGGAGCTGTGAAAGCGAACGCCCAGTTGCTGTAGACTGTTGCTGTGGTCAGGATGTAGAACAGGATCTGCATTCTGCTCCTTATGTTTTCTATAAAGAGAGTACATGTAATATAACATGGTAAAATAATAACAATGAAATCAAGGTCTGCTTCCACTCTCGGTCCTCATCGTGTCTCTGAAACACTCAACTTCGTATTGCTGGGCCTATACAGGCCGTCAGCTATCCATTGAGCATTTACCAGACCGATGATACCTCGAGTTCACATAATTCAAAAATAAAATCAATCATAATAAGAGAGAAAAATAACATTTAAACACTAAATCAATCTTTAAAATTTTAATAAAAGTTAGCAAAGGCGGGGAGGGGTAAAGCTGTTGTTGGTTATTTGATTACTTCTGTCATTATCTCGTTAGATTGGCTTGTCTCATTATCCTCCTGAGAATCTGCGGCCTTCGCTCCCCTCCGGTGCAGGGGGAGCTGGATCAGGTCTCGGCTTAAAGATAGCGGCATAGGTCATCATCCACACCACTATAGGCATTGTGGTGCAGAGGCTGGCCCAATAGGCTATTGCACAAATTCCCCAGACTAGACCCCATCCAATTAATATGGCCAACTTTTTGGTCCATTTTCGTCTGTTTTGTGGTTGCAAGGATACTGTCTGGTACAGCATATTTGCCAACACCGTTACGGCCACTGTCCCTTCGACTATGGTCGCTACAATTCTCCCTGTGGTACCTCCACAGCTTGTGACTGGTATTGGTACCGGAGTGAGCGCTGCCGCACATTCAAGGCTAATCACTATGGAATCTTCTATTAGCCATGCTGAAATTATAATCTTTTGCAGGTAGGTGAGTTTGATTCTTCCTAACAGATAAGTGACAAAGAAATGAGGCGATATTTCAGGTCGTTTGAGTATCACATGGGAAACTATCACTCTAGCGTAAGTCTGGACTGCTACAGGAAATCTTATCAACCTTTCCCTACTCCAGTCTCCGGTGTGGCAGTAGCACATCCATGCAACCATTGTTAAAAAGTATTCTATATTGCTCCCATTAAAATAGGCTGGACATTCTGACAAAATGGTAAGATTGGGGGTCATTGTAGTCTCTGTCTCCCAATCTATAATACTCACATCGATGGTTGGAGTATGAGACATGCAGTCGTCTTGATTGTCCATAGAGATATTTGAATTGCTTCTGTCCTGGTCCTTGCTCTTTACTGCTCCCGGGGTAAGAGTTAAGCCGCTTCTCTGTTTATCTAATTTAAGGTTGAGCCGCACCCTACTCTGATGGGGGTGGCCTATAGCTCCTCCTCCATGGGCGGCATCCAGCTCTGAGGCACTCTTGTAAGAATACTTTACCTAATAAGGCAGCGGCTACTATCCCGACTACACTTAACAAATAAGGCCATACTTTGAGGAAGATACTAACTATCCATCCTTCTACCGTTTCTCCACCCTCTTTGATTACTTCACCTACGCCTTTCACCACCTCTGTGACCTTTCGGCCAACGGTGTAACTAACGGTTTCATACCATGCGCAAGTGTGTTCATCTTCCTGTGTGCCACATTTCTTCCAGTTTTCCTCTGGATACTGGCATGTGAGATTCGAGTAGATTTTATTTGGGCCTACCCACTCATAGCCCTCTATCTCATCGCCCAAGCACAGGCTGCGTCTCACTGCGTGACCTTCTACCAAAGCTATCATTGAATCTGAGACAAAGGGGACTATTACTCCTTGAACTTGTTTCCTGGCGTGAAGCTGATATCCTAATATCTTATCTACGCAGTGACCCTCAGGAACTGATCTTCTCCACTTGCCGCTATATTTTTTCCACACTACCTTCGCTGCGTGCAAGGTGTATTCAGATCCATAATAACTCTTACAGTAGCTTTCCCATCCTGGTATCGTACCACAAGGCCTTCGAGCTAATGTAAGGACACATTGTGTTTTTGCCCTATTACAAGTCATGTGCCATGGTCTGGGACTAACATACCTATCCGGTCTATACAGGGGACTGGCCCATATATCCTGCTCTTTAGAATAGACTGTGGCCAAATACTGATACTTAATCCAGTAGTTATCTGAAAGTTGCAAACATGGGGCTACCCATTCTCTAATCTCTTCTTCCTGAAACCCCCACCATGTTCTAGAGTCATCTCGTTGATGATATTCATGCCATGCTTGGAGCAAGATTTTAACCGTTTGTTGTCTACGTAATTCTGTGCAGTCATATCGCCATGTGGACATAACGGCGACCTCTGTCTCCCATAATCTACATCTAGGCGATGCTCCACTACTTTGCCACACCGAGTTGTTAAGACTAAGAAAAATCCGCTCGGCTACACATTTGTCTATTTTGTCAAAATCGCCTTTAGGTGCATTGAGAAGCTCATCTGGTTTTGGTAGTTTCTGTATATACATGTCTGTATAATATGGTCCCATGAGGCCCTCATGAGTCCTGGCATACCCCTCCACGAAGTCACCTTCGAAGTGAGTCAGCCCAGATGCAATCCAGACCCATGGTAATGTCGCATTCAACCAGTTCTCATGCCAGGCATTATGTGGGTGGAATATGGCTGCCCAACTCCAGTAATAATAACGCTGATTCTGTATGGGAGTTATGGGTAGATAATTTTGAGTTTGGCATTCAGAAAATAGGTTCCAACAACAATATGGTAGCTTACTCATTTTAGTCTTCATACATTGCTCTATCAGGTCAGGTCTGGCGATCATTTTTATCCCATTTATCTCTGTTGTTCGGTACTGATGCGATTGGAGCTTCATTTTGGCCTTAACTGTGGCATGGGGAGGCGGTGTAGGGCGCCTGTTGGATCCCCAGTCTGTAGCATTTTTCTTGAGTGTTCTTTCATAACGTATTGTGTGAATTACCTTATTAGTGGTCGAATTCAGGTATTTACCTGTGCGATTCCTTTGAATAAGAGGGGGGATTCGGTCACAATCTAAGTGGATGTCGCCCCAGAACTCTCGACGAGGGAGAATTGCCTGGCAGCTGTCGTTTTTAGGTGGGGCCGGAAGAATTACTTCTCGGTCCCAGTAGCCTTGATGCTTTAATCCAATCAACGGTCGACATATCCAATCGCAGTGCCACTCAGGGGTTCCGTCCTGGGGCTGTATCCAGTTACATCTTGTTGATCGTTTGATCTGCTCTTTCAAAATTGCTATTCCGATGACTCTTTTCTCTGGAAGTATCATTAGATTTGTGACGACCCAATTGGGTCCGTCAGATTCTGGATCGGTGGAATGGTCTGCTACTGTTAGGTTTCCGGCCATTAAAGCCTCGCTCCATCCTGCTGTGACTCTCAGTCTGTTCATCCAGGCCTGATGACCCTCTTTCTTTAATTTATTCCAAGCTGCTATTTGGTTCTGGATGTTCTTTGCCGAATTCCATGGCAAGGAAATATTCTGTGTATCGATATCCCAACAGTTCATGTCTGCATATTTTGATTTTCCATGGGCAACTGCCACATGTGTCAGGCTCCAGGGTCTGACTCCGGCTTGGTATAAGATAACCAACAACATTGCTAAGCCTATTAACACTACGAGTCCCCGCAGGAGGATTCGCAGGCAGGTTGCTTTATCCAAAATCGTAATCCTTTGACGGTCCATAGGTCGGTTTGGGGTCGCTTCATCATCGCTTTCATCTCTATTTGGATCATCACTGTTGGAGTTTCTGTTTCTCATGTGAATCATTTCGAGAGGGGCCCTTGCTCCTTCGTCCTCGATGTCTCGGCTTTGAGTGTCTGCGGGCTGTCGACACTCGTCCCTTAAGTAGTTCTTGATATATAGGAGAGGGGTGTGGCAGCTCTGGCTGTAGTCCTTTCCATACATATTTCCATTGAGTCACCAGCCATTTTTCGGGTTCAGGTTGGGGTCCGTAGAGGTCCCAACTTTGTTGAAAGTTAGGTCCTGCAGTTATTTTCCGTTGAGCCTTACAAAGGGCCTCTAAATATTGAAGTACAGTTGGACCATGTTCTTGCAATGTCTCTTTTTGTGTTATCAGGGGATTATCTTGGTATAGGACATGTACTGTGTACGCCTTTCTTATCCAAGGACTGTAATCGTGAACCGGTGTATATTCCCGATATCTTATAATTCTTATAGGCAAATTTTGATTCTCAAACACGTACCGTTTTGGGTCATCTGTTCGTCTTCTGATAGCTTTCACCATTCTTGGGCTTGTACTCCAAATTATCATACCCCCTATTGAGACCTCGAAATATCTGCTCTGGTATGGCTCGTGGTAGTTGGGTCCCCATCGGAGTTTTATTTCCTTTCCCCATAGGGTCAGGTAGACCACGTTAAATATCCATGGGGATGTTGGTGGGCAAGGTTGGAGCTGAGCGTCGTATCTAGGGAGGTGCGCTTGCCTTGAATGTTGTTCTATTTGGGGATCGTCTAGGTGAGGTTGCCTCTTGTACTGGCGATTGGAGTAGAAATAATTTCTCGTAGGGTCTTCCCATTTGAGGAAGTCAATTGCTGGTTCATCGAGCCAAATTATGTCGTTTGCAGTTTTTAAAGCTGGTATTGTTGAGCCAGTTTGTCTGCACTGGATTAGTACGTTGGTTACTCCAGCGCTAAGGGGTTTTGGGTCTATAATATCTTCCTCACGTACGGGGCCCCTGGTGAAGGTGCAATCAGACATGCTCGCTTAGGGTATCTTGTCTTCTGGTAGATTGGTTGCGCGGGCTGTTCGGATCCAGATCCTCTGGGATCTCTATTTGTTACTCGCCCTTTATAAAGTTCTACACTGAGCGGTGAGGGGTGGTGTAAGTCCGGTCTTAATCCTCGCCACACCCACTTCCATTGTCTGACTGACCACTCAGAGGGTTCTCCTAGGGGACCCTCCGTTGGCTCTAGCTGATCGCCAAGATAGCTAATCATTTCATCCCAATCACCATATCTCTCCATTGCTTCTCCCATTACTCGCTCCACCAGCTCTTCTCTTGCGGCCTTATGCTGGTCGTAGGCTTCTCCCATTTCTGTCAGCGCTGTTGTCAGGCTGATCAGCGGGTGTCCTCTGTAAGATACTTTTATTCTGTTAGCCGCTCGTGTGGGGTGTGAACCCCACCTGTCAAGTGGAGTTTGGACTCGATCATACAACATTTTCAGGGGTAACTGGGTGTTTTCAATCACCACTCGTTCTGGTTCTGCTATTCTCTTGTTGATTTTTGTCCTCAGCGTTGGGCTCGTGGCCCAGATTATTAGTCCTCCCAGAGAGATCTCGCAGTATTCTGTTTGGTGAGGTTCTTCATAGTTTGGTCCCCACTTGAGTGTAACTGATTTATTCTTTATTTCCATTTGGACCATATTAAAGATCCATGGTGTTCCCATAGGACTAGGGTTATATGGGAATTTTAAGTTATCACTTAACAGGGTTAGGCCTGGGACTCTGTGGCTAGCTCTAGTGAGATCTACTTCTCTAAAGGTTTGCAGATGCGAATTATAATAATTTTTTGTTTTTGCCAGGAAGTTTGAAAAGTCCTTCTTTGGTCTGTCTAATTCCACTACTTGGCCTCTTACAAGCAGGGCCGGTTTATATATCTCAGTTCCGGGTGCTTGAAACAACATATTCTGCACTTCTTCTTCAGTTGTATGGCTACTCTGAGTATTAAAAGCATTTACTTTATATTTCCATGTTGGTAAGGCTGCTATTGCACTGGTTTTAACACGACATGTTTCAATAGGCCTGACTTGTTTTACGCACCCTATTTTTCTCCAGATGTGGCTCGTGTCTTTTATTGTTTTTCTTAGAGGTTCTTTACCTTTTCTTTTCTTGCTCCCAGCGATGAGTCCAGCGACCCCTTGTTTATTTCCTACTTGCGTGCTTTCTTGTCCGCATGCTTCCATTTTCCTTGGAACGCTTTTTTGGCCC
>NW_023620028.1:0-3848 GCF_014905685.2 Nematolebias whitei
GGGGGGGCGTCTGGATTATAAATTTTTGTGCAGCAGCTGTTTTCTGCGGGGCTCTCTTTTCGGACTGCAGGTTTGTCTGCCTCTCTTTGGTGACTGGGGCGACAGGACTTTCCTGTTTGCTACCAATAAACTGTCTTAAAGGATTTTTCTCACCAGGCAGCGAGATGCCTCTGACCAGCACCATGTGGAATGGATCCTGACTGTAGTCTGGATGCGGTTCAACCGCCCCCGCTACGGGAGAAGCCTTTTCAAACAGCACTCTCAGAGCGGGCAGTTTCCGAGGAGCGACCACAGAGAAGTGAATTCCTCTCTACAAAAACAAATAAAATACATTCAGTCAAAAGATAAAAATGACTTGAAATTAAAACAAATGTGTGAATGTAGGAGTTGGTCGTAACTCACATCTCTGATGATTTTGACCAGGCTGTCAGCCGTGAGGCCGGTGTAGCTGACGCTCTCCACTGCAGGGAGCAGGTAAGGAGGAGAATTACACAGCAGCACACACACCTTGTGGGTCTGACCTCTGCCACGAGACAAGAATAAAGACATGAGGAGAGACGCCCCACAGCCTAAAATACATTTTAATAATCCAAAATCTATTAAAGACTTGAGAAGTAAATAATATTCTCGCCATCTATTTGTGATGTTTACTGCTTCACAAATTGTGTAAGGAATTTAAGGCCTGGCATTCCTTGAAGGAATGCATATCACCCACCCTTCTTAAAGTTATAGATAAGATCATTTGTCACCTGTACATTACGTTGTAGGTGATCTCATGTGATCAGTGTTGGCGCTCTGGGTGTGTGATGAGGGTTCAGTTTCAACCAGACCAGATTTAGTCCAGTATCTGTAATTTTGACCAAGGCTGCAGGTCTTAATGCTCAATTCCAAGTTTTCTGTGTGGTTGTTCACAATTTGATTTAAATGCAACAGTCAGCAGACTCCAGTGTGAACAGTCCACGATCCTGAAGCGACCCGCAGAAGAAAACCTGACTTTGCACTCAGCACCGTGCGCTTAGACGCAAATATGGATGCTACACGTTAGCATGTGTTTATCGATTCTGAAGTTGTGCAATCAGAACCGACTAAATGATTATCTGACAGGACTGTTTCATACGGTCTTTACATTTGATCTCGCCTTCACTCGGCTCCTCCGGCGCAGAAATGTACTTTTAAAATAGGAGTGTGAAGGTAGGAACAAACTCGAGTATGGATCCATCACATCGGTATCGATACGATCCGACACCAAAGAACCACACTGTGTGTTGGTGTAGATTCTCAGTCAACCAGGACGTGACAAATCTAGAAAGTAAAAAAATAAAATAAAAACGAAGCAGCCGGACTTCTGTTCTGTAGATGAAGACGTGTGAAGCTCCATCTTTAAAACCGCACGGCGTTGTTGATATTATCAATAGTTGGATCAATCCACATACAAATACTTCACGGATGTAAAAGTCTGATAAAAGAAAACGTGACCGTTCACACTGAGGTCACTTTGGAAAACATTGAAAATGTATCTAATTTTGTACCACATGTGAAAAAGACCTGGGTCGGATAAAAAAAAAATAAAAATAAAATCCTGATTTTCATAAGAAATTTGATACAAGTCACATTTGGACAAAAAAAAAAAAAGATTTGGGCACTTTTGTCTGCAGCTGTAGCCAAAGTTACAGACATTTCTGGTTGATACAATTGATTAGGAATCACACAGACTCCAAAAGTTAACCAGATGGAGACGTTCGTCCAATTAATAATTTCTCAAAGTTTCACTAAACTTATGAGATATTTTGCTAACAGTACAGAACACACACACAGACGTGAAAAAACCCACATAATTTCACCTTAAACAATAATAATTTCTTAGATTTCATGTTATAATTATAGTTTGGCTAAACAAAATGTAAAATTTTTCACGGTAAACCTTAAAATATTTTGGTTAACTAAGAGAAACAAAAACACTTCCTCACATTTGTTCCCTCATTTTTTTAAAGTCATCGAAGAGCTGCAAGGCCACAGAAAGGCCCTCCGCAATCAGACTGCAGCTTTCTGCGCCGCCTCCCATGAACCTGTCAATAAACAAACGTCAACAATAATCAGATTCGATTCAAAATGGCAGCATGGCAACACGACGAAAAGACGCCATGAAAAGAAGTTACTGGATGCTGTCGATCCATGAAACAAACTCGAAGGCGGAGCTGGTCGGGGCGTGACACTGGACGTACGACTCAGGAGCACAGTCGACCGTGTTGAACACCACAAGGCCGTACTGCGTTCCTCCATACTAGAAGAAACGTAAAACACAGAGATATGCTCAAAAGCATATATACAGTCTCATTAAAACCCTTAAAATGATCATTAGAACGTAAAACAGAGATTAACAAAACACTCACGTCTCCACCAAAATCCGTCTCCGCCGGGGGCCCCCCGTTGAAGTACCTATGGCAGGTAGAGCAATGACTCGACTACATGAAAGCAGCAACACGTTAAACAACTTGTACCTTTAGGCAATATTTACTCAATCGCTGGAAGTATGTAGTTTTTCCTCAAAGATTCAAAGTACGGCCCGAGGTTTGCCGTCCCTTCGATGACAAACACGACATCAGCCACCTGACTGGAACCAGGTTTACCGGACGGTTCCATGACAGCTGACCTGGACACGAAAGACAGATGGAAATTCCTTATTTATTCAAGCTGTAAAGTAATAATATTATACCGTTTCCCTTAGTGAAGGAAATCCCAACAAACATGCAAGTAATCAAAACTTAAACAGGAAAGACGTTTTGTACAATTTCACAAGGAAAGATTGAATTAAAGGACTGTGCAAAAGTTTTGAGTCATCCCAATTATTATTATTTTTTTTATTTTGCTTCAAATGAGCCACGCTTTCTTAAATTTTAGTTAGTTTAGTTACTTTAGCGTTTGCATTTATTTTCAGTCCATCTCCTGATTGTTCTCAGAGAAATGTTTAGTTAAGCTACTTAACTAAAATGATGATTCTAAATAAAAGTTGAAACCGATGCAGACATGGTCCTGTTTTTAGTTTTCTACATTTGCCTTATAATCTAGCTGCTTTTGTTACTTTTATTGTCATCTTCTTTGTATAAATTTATTTTTTTAAATCTGTATGCTTTTTTATAACCGTCTATTGTTGTCATCATTCTTTGTTGAAATCAGGTCTCTCTTGTAAATGAGTCCTCGAGGCTCAATGGGATTAACCCGTAAATAAAGGTCGAATGAAATAAAACTCTGACCAAGGTATCATTAAGGCATAAAAAGGCTCATTAAGGGAAGAACTGTGTGGCGTCACATACATAAAAATAGTACTACCAATTATAATTATTTATTTGTATAGCACACTTTTAATAGTAAATGTATTCAAAGTACTTTACGAAAAGTCGGCAGCATTCAGGTTTGCTGATAAATTATCACTCACTAACTCTCATAAGATATATGGGGGGGGGGGGGGCGGATACATGTTCAAAATCTAATATAATCTTAGAAACAACTCTTACAGAGTTTTACAGTAGGGATCCACAATATTATCGGCATGGTATCGGCCGATATTAGAGTTAAAGTTCAATACCGGCCATTCCATTAAAATAACTCGCCGATATAAAAGGCGCTGGTTTTACCTGCAGCGGCAGCACAACGTGATGACGTTGCAGCGCAACAATGACGTCACTTGCGCCTATCTGGTTTCACGGCGGAGAGGAAAATTCAAAATGTCGGCGATGTGGAAGATTTATTTTTTGTTGGTGAGGATGTCGGACTCAGAAGATTTATGAACTACGTTGAGCCTCAGATGACTGAGAAAACAAACTTTGTGTTTTTGAAACCATTAGTGAAAA
>NW_023620028.1:3858-7626 GCF_014905685.2 Nematolebias whitei
AACCTTTTTTGTTGTTATATACCTGGATGACTGAGAAAACAAACTTTACGTTGAGCCTCGCTACTTCGTCCCCAGTCAGATATTTTTCCGACGTAACGTTACCCGAGTTACAAGTCGTCATTTCCGACGTCATTGAGAAGCTAATAGTTGATAGCACGACTTGTTGGGTGAGTTTTACCACAGTCCATCACAGGGACACAGAGACAAACGAGACAAACATTCACTCTCTCACTCTCACCTAGGGACAATTTAGAGTTACCAATCAGCCTAACGTGCATGATTTTGGTCGATGGGAGGGTTACGGTTGAACCGGGGCGACCTGCTTGCTGAGAGGCGGCAGCTCTACCAACTGCCCATTCTGGAAACATAATATTTTTGCATCAAGTGGATTCTCACAGAGCGACTAGCTGAAAACTTGACATATAGTTGATGAAGCATCTTTCAGGTCTTTGATGGATTGTTTTATGTTTCCCAAAAGACAAGACTTTCCTCTAATGTTCCTCTGCTGTTGACAGTGGTTTTGGACCTGACACTTTTTTACTTCCATCATTTTTCAAACTGCACATTATGCTGTCATGGTCAGGTACAAGAACCAGACAGAAAAAGAAAAAAAAACAGCCAGAGTCCAAAGAGTTTACAGAAAAAAAAACTGGATGCTTTGAAGCAAAACACAAAGAATGGTTAAAAACTTTAGCCCAGTGCTGTACTTACTTAGAAGTGGTTTATTTGCCAGAAAAATATCCAGAGAAACAGAATAAACATTTGTTAAGTCTCATAAGAAGGTGCCAGTTTATATATTCTATATTTCTACATAAATTTGACCTAAAACATCATCAGACACAAGTCCTAAAAGTAGATAAAGGGAACCCATTTAAACAAATGAGATTAAAAAAAAAAATTATACTTGGTCATTTATTAAGGAAAATGATTAGAGAATTTTTGGTATGAATATTTTTATTATATTATGGCTGCTGGGGAAGACTCTCAGTCATCCAGGACATGATGAATTCAAAAAGCGTTCAACACAAAAACAACTGGACTTTATTTGTAACAGAAGACGTTTCGCTCCTCGTCCGAGGAGCTTTCTCATTTCAAAGAGCAGAGAGTGAGAGATACAGGTTATAAGGCTGAGTGAGATAAGACACACACACATATGTAGATTGGCAGGACCCAGCAGGACTCTCAGACAGAGACTGGTCCACCCTAAGGACAAAACACCCATACACAAACAGAGTGGTGTAGTGTATGCGGTCCAGTCCAGACCTCTACATTGGAGAAACTAAACAGCCTCTTCACAGACGCATGGCTCAACACTGGAGATCCAGCTCTTCAGGACAAGACTCAGCTGTTCACCTCCACCTCACAGATAAGGGACACTCTTTTGAGGACCAAAATGTGCACATTTTGGACCGAGAACACAGATGGTTTGAGAGGAGGGTGAAGGAAGCAATTTATGTAAAAAGAGAAAAGCCGTCTCTTAACAGAGGAGGAGGCCTCAGATTTCCACTTTCAAAAACATATAATGCAACTTTAAAACAGATTCCCAGCCGGTTTTCACACCTGATGGGAACAGAGGGGGCCTCGTCTGTGAATTAGAGGAACAAAGACCTTAAGAAACCCCTACTGTTAAGGTGTTTAGGTGTGAATACGTGTGTGTCTTATCTCACTCAGCCTTAGAACCTGAATCTCTCACTCAATGCTCTTTGAATTGAGAAAGCTCCTCGGACGAGGAGCGAAACGTCTTCTATTACAAATAAAGTCCAGTTGTTTTTGTATTGAACGCTTTTTGAATATATTATGGCTGAGAGCATCTTTCCCTCCTGCTCCTGTAATACAAATGCACAAAATCTCTTATCTCTGCTTGAAGGCCAGCTCACCAATGGCCTCACTGGCGTTGTCGCTATGAGAACATGCCCAAAACATTCTCTGGAGGCTGACTCACCAACGGCCATGGATCATGTCTATGAGTCTGACTGAAGCTGGCTATGTGGGAAGGCCTGCTGGACTCTACTGCAAAATCTGCAGCAAACTATTTGATGCTCATTCTGTGACATGTTCCATGCATTATGTATCTATGTACGTACGTAATCCGTCTTGAATGAGTCCTTGCAAGTAAAATGCCAGTTAAAAATCTGCCGTCGAGTGTGGATCTTTTGTGTAAGATTAAGAGAGAATATTTTTCTCCAACAATGACCCAATATTACATTGGTGTAATATTGGACATTACATTTATAAGTGGCAAAAGTATGTGAGCCTCTGGGATTAGCAGTTCATTTGAAGGTGAAAACAGAGTCGGGTGTTTTCAAGAACATGGATCTATCAAATTCTGCTCTTCACAACACGTTTGTGGAAGTGGATCATGGCACGAACAAAGGAGATTTCTGAGGACCTAAGAAAAAAAGTTGTTGATGCTCATCAGGATGGAAAATGTTACAAAACCATCTGTAAAGAGTGTGGACTCCACAAATCCACAGTCAGACAGATTGTGTACAAATGGAGGAAATTCAAGAGCATTGATTGTTACCCTCCCCAGGAGTGGTGGACCAACAAAGATCACTCCAAGAGCAAGGTGTGGAATAGTGAGCGAGGTCACAAAGGACCCCAGGGTCACTTCTAACTGAAGGCCTCTCTCACATTGGCTGATGTTCATGAGTCCACCATCAGGAGAACACTGAACAACAATGGTGTGCATGGCAGGGTTGCAAGGAGAAAGACACTGATCTCCAAAAAGAACATTCCTGCTCATCTGTAGTTTGCTAAAGATCACGTGGACAAGTCAGAAGGCTGTTGGAAGAATGTTTTGTGGATGAATGAGACCAAAGTAGAACTTTTTGATTTAAATGAAAAGTGTTTGGAGAGAAGAAAATACTGCATTCCTGCATAAGAACCTTATCCAAGCTGTGAAACATGGTGGTGGTAGTATCATGGTTTGGATCTGTTTTGGTGCATCTGGACCAGGATGAGTTGCATCACTGATGGAACAATAAATTCAGAATTATATCAGAGAATTCTAAAGGAAAATGTCAGGACATCTGTCCATGAACTGAATCTCAAAAGAAGGTGGGCCATGCAGCGAGACAATGACCCTCAGCACACAAGTCGTTCTACCAAAGAACGGTTCAAGAATAATAAAGTTCATGTTTTGGAATGGCCAAGTCAAAGTCCTGACCTTAAGCCAATCCAGATGTTGTGGAAGGACCTGAAGTGAGCGGTTAATGTGAGGAAACCCACCGATGAGTACGAATGAGCACAGCAACATGAAACAGATCAGCAGCAACATGAAACAGATCAGCAGCAACATGATGTGTTGTTTTTTTTTCTCACGTTGATTATCCTGGTTAGAGATTCATGAGTCTAAAAGCTTCAGGGTAGAAGCTGTTCCTCAGTCTAGTGGTTCTACACTTAATGCTCCTTAACCTCTTTCCTGAGGGGAGCGGGGCAAAAAGTGTGTGCTGGGTGAGTGGGGTCCTTCATGATGCAGGTGGCCCTCTTCCTGCATCTAGAGGTGTCTGTGATGGTGGTGACTCGGGAGGCTGACCCCAGTAATATGTAATATTGGATCATTTTCCTCAATAAATAAATGACCAAGTCTAATATTTTTGTCGCATTTGTTTAACTGGGTTCTCTTTATCTACTTTTAGGACTTGTGTTGAGGTCATAATTATGCAGAAATAGAAAAACTTAAAGGGTTCAGAAATTTTCAAGCACCACTGTTTGTATCTATATATCAATATTTTCAAGCCAGTCACGGCTTTTTAAATATATATA
>NW_023620029.1:0-284 GCF_014905685.2 Nematolebias whitei
TTGGATCTGGATCAATCTAATGAGTCACTAAAGTAACCCGGTTCACTTCATGGATCTGGATCAATCTAATGAGTCATTAAAGTAACCCGGTTCTTTTTATGGATCTGGATCAATCTAATGAGTCACTAAAGTAACACGGTTCACTTCATGGATCTAGATCAATCTAATGAGTCACTAAAGTAACACTGTTCACTTAACGGATCTGGATCAATCTAATGAGTCACTAAACAAACCTGATTCACTTTATGGAGCTGGATCAATCTAATGAGTCACTAAACAAACCT
>NW_023620029.1:294-714 GCF_014905685.2 Nematolebias whitei
TCACTAAAGTAACCCGGTTCACTTCATGGATCTGGGTCAATCTAATGAGTCACTAAAGTAACCCGGTTTACTCTATGGACCTGGATAAATGTAATGAGTCACTAAAGTATCCCCGTTCACTTTATGGATCTGGATTAATCTAATGAGTCACTAAAGTAACCCGGTTCACTTCATGGATCTCTATCAATCTAATGAGTCACTAAAGTAACCCTGTTCACTTTATGGATCTGGATCAATCTAATGAGTCACTAAAGTGACCCGGTTCACTTTATGGATCTGGATCAATCTAATGAGTCACTAAAGTAACCCGGTTCACTTCATGGATGTGGATCAATCTAATGAGTCACTAAAGTAACCCGGTTCACTTCATGGATCTGGATCAATCTAATGAGTCACTAAAGTAACCCGGTTCACTTCATG
>NW_023620029.1:814-7623 GCF_014905685.2 Nematolebias whitei
GACTCATTAGATTGATCCAGATCCATAAAGTGAACCGGGTCACTTTATGGATCTGGATCAATCTAATGAGTCACTAAAGTAACCCGGTTCACTTCATGGATCTGGATCAATCTAATGAGTCACTAAAGTAACCCGGTTCACTTCATGGATCTGGATCAATCTAATGAGTCACTAAAGTAACCCGGTTCACTTCATGGATCTGGATCAATCTAAAGAGTCACTAAAGTAACCCGGTTCACTTTATGGATCTGGATCAATCTAAAGAGTCACTAAAGTAACCCGGTTCACTTTATGGATCTGGATCAATCTAATGAATCACTAAAGTAACCCGGTTCACATTATGGATCTGGATCAATCTAATGAGTCACTAAAGTAACCCGGTTCACTTCATGGATCTGGATCAATCTAATGAGTCACTAAAGTAACCCGGTTCACTTCATGGATCTGGGTCAATCTAATGAGTCACTAAAGTAACCCGGTTCACTTTATGGATCTGGATCAATCTAATGAGCACTAAAGTAACTCGGTTCACTTTATGGATCTGGGTCAATCTAATTAGTCACTAAAGTAACCCGGTTCACTTCATGGATCTGAATCAATCTAATGAGTCACTAAAGTAACCCGGTTCTCTTGAGTCGTTCACTCTTTATTAGTTTTGGATCAGCACAGAGAGCTAAGAAGCTAAACCCTTTATCTTCCAGAAAACTGCTACTAACTTGTAACATGAACACACTCGAGAGAAAGAATAAAGACACAAACCTAAAATGTGCAGTTGATGGTTGGGACTGAAAACAGCATCTAAGATGTGTCTTCCTCCGTTTGTTCCTGTTCCTGAGCTGCAGCTCTACTTCCAAACTCCTCCCACTTTTCTTCTTCGTCTGCTTCCAGGCGCTGTTTGAGCCGCTGTCTCCACATCTCTGTTAGCTTCCGGTCAGCAACATTTACCAGCTGTTACAGCTCCATTTAACTTTCAATTACACTCATTTGAGCAGCAGTCGAGAGGAAAGGCCTTCAGCTCGTAGCTACGGAGCAGAACAACAAACACTGACCGTCAGAACCGAGCAGCTTCCGGTGCTGGGAGAACATCACTTCCGTTAGCTGCTGCTCTTCAAAATAAGAGCTCCAACTGAGCTGCTCTTCAGCACTACATCCTTTAGTTTCTGTGTTCCCATGGCAACTTGTAAATATTTCACTGAATTCAGACCCATGTGATGTAGTTTAAGAAGGATTAGTATTTAATCAAAGTGTGATTTAGAGCTTTGGAACATATTCACTGCGTTGGGGACGTTCCAGTCTCGACTACCATTTTTACAGTCCTCAGAAAAAAAAACAACTCCAGTGTCAGGAGGTTGAGGTCCTCAGACTGAGGAAGTCCTCAGGATGAGAGACGAAACGTTTCTGTATTTTTTTTGCTTTGTTTTGTTTTTTGAATGTCCAGAGGCCCAGATTGAACTTTTCTAGATGTTTCTACCTGGATTATTGAGCATCAGGAAGCAGCTGTGTGGTTTTCTGTGTGTGCGTGTGTCTGTTCTATCAGTAAAAGTTATGATTTATAATAAAAACCTTTAAATAAAACTTTAAGAAAATAATCATTGGATGTGTCTCTACAACTGATTTATTTTTAGAGTCCACCAAATTCAAGATGGCCGCCACAGCCAACTGACTTCAGGAAACAGCAACATGACTATAACTCAGCCAGTTTGACAGATGTTGAGCTGACAGTTGTTGTGGTAGTAGCTGAGCATCATACTCAACACATACTTTGAATGTAACACATTGTGCAACATTTTTGTCTAAAACCTTGATATAATTTGTTGGAGTCAGTCCTGTTTGTCTGTTAGCAAAATATCTCATGAACCACTGAACAGATTTCAAAGATACTTTCAACAATTAATCTTTGGATTAATTATTGAAACTGATTACTGTTTGGAGTCGACCTCATTCAAGATGGCTGCTGCAGCTAATTGACCTCAGCCAACACAGAAGTGTCTTTACCTCAGTGAATTTTACAGACACTGAGCTAAAATGTGGTGTGGTAGTAGCTGAGAGTCATTCACAACATTCTTCAAGAGCTAAGTAATCATGTCAGATTGTTCAAGATATCACAATATCTCTGGAGATTGAACATAAAGTTTGTTTCAAGGTTTGATCAAAACATCTTTCAGTTGGATCAAAGTTTTTCACAGTTTTTAAAAGTTTTGTTTTGTTTCTAAACTTACATGTTTTATTCTTTATTCAGATTGTGGAGCTGCAGTTTGTCAAAGATCAGCTGTTCTTTCTAACAGAAGATCAGCCACTTCCCCTAATAACCAAACTTCTACAAATCAAATCCCTCCTACAAGTCAATCCTCAGTTAATCACAGCTTCTCTTTCTCCATTCTCAGTCAGTGAGGTCAATAAACTGTTAAAAGATCTTGATCCTAAAAAATCTGCAGGACCAGATGAACTTCCACCTTATTTCTTAAGGCTGGCTGCTCATATCATCACAGTCCCTGTGACCCACATCTTCAATCTCTCCATAAGACAAAACTCCATCCCAGACACTTGGAAACAGCCTTTGTTCTTCCTTTGCTGAAGGGAGGAGATCCCACCTCACTGAACAACTATGGACCAATCTCTAAACTCTGCATTTTAGCCAAGGTTCTAGAAAAACTGATAAACTCTCAAATCAATAATTACCTGGACTCATTTAACATCTTACCTCCACATCAATCTGGTTTCAGGAAACAACACAGCACAACCACTGCTTCACTGAAGGTTCTTAATGATGTTGTTGAAGCACTGGATGCTAAGGATTATTGTGCTGCACTTTTCTTAGACCTGTCTAAAGATTCTGACACTGTGGATCAGAACATCTTGTGTCATAAACTCTCAGAAATCGGTTTCTCAGAACACACCATTGGTTGGTTCTCTAACTATCTTTCAGACCGGAGGCAATGTGTTCAACATAATGGTACTTCCTCCAGTTATTTAACAGTCAACAATGGTGTACCACAAGGCTCAGTCTTAGGACCCACCCTCTTTACAATCTACATACATAATGTAGGTCAGATCATCCCTAATGCATCCATACATTTCTATGCTGATGACACAGTTGTTTATTGTCGAGCTAAAACTGTTGCTAAGGCTTTCCAGCTTTTGAAATCTGCATTCAACATCATCCAGACTGATTTGTTTCACCTCAAACTTGTCCTAAATCCCGACAAAACCAAAGGGATGCTTTTTTTCAAATAGGAAGTTGGTCCCTGCAGTTCTTCCTCCGATTTTATCCTCAAATGGTGTCCCCATTGAGTTTGTTGATTCCTATAAATATTTGAGTATCTTGGTCGACTCACATCTTTCTTTTAAGCTCCATGTGGAAAACTTGGTAAAGAAACTGAAAGTTAAACTGGGTTTCTTTTTCAGAAACAGATCCTGTCTAACCCTGAACCCTGAGGAACACCTTGTATCTGTGACTTTCCTTCCCTCCATTGATTACGGTGACATTATTTACATGAACGCTCCTACAAGAACCCTGCAGATGTTGGATGCTGCAGATGTTGGATGCTGCAGATGTTGGATGCTGTCTATCATGGTGCACTAAGATTCATAACTGGCTGTGATTATCGTACCCACCACTGCACCCTGTATTCACTGGTTAAATGGACACCATTAACTTCACGCAGACTCTCTCACTGGTACATTTTCATCTTTAAATCACTTCTTGGTCTGCTGCCTTCATACATCTCCTCCTACATGTCTCTGTGTGAGTGCAGCTACGGAGTGCGCTCTCAGGACATTATTACCTGCAGTGTTCCCTCAGTGAGGACTGAACTAGACAAAAGGACCTTCTCCTACTCCGCTCCTGTTTCCTGGAATATCTTGTAAAAAGATCTGAAGCTCTCGACCTTTGACCTCTCTAAGTGGCTTTAAGAATCTGTTGGACTCCTGGCAGGGTCCAATGCAGACATGTTCCTGTTTTTAGTTTTCTACATTTGTCTTGGAATCTAGCTGTTTTTTGTTTTGTTACCTTTTTCCTTTTAGCCATCCTATTTGTAAAAAAAAAAAAAAAACTGCAGTATGACTTTTATAACTGTTTATTGTTGTTGCTGTTGTCCATTGTTGTCATCTTTCTTTGTTGAAATCAGGTCTCTCTTGTAAATGAGTCCTCGAGGCTCAATGGGATTTACCTGTAGAAATAAAGGTTGATTGATTCTTCTCTGAGCTCAGCTCTGAAGTCCAACCCCTCCCATCTGAAACAACTGGTCCTGGATGGTAACAACCTTCAGCATCCAGATGTTCAGCAGCTGCTGGATCTTGTGGAGAGTCCAGACTACAGACTGCAGACTCTGAGGTCAGTAGAAGGTTGGAGTCGTTCCTGCTGCTTTCAGCAGAATTGGACTAAAGCCGGTTGTTGTCAAAGCAAAGATCCAGTGTTTCCAGTAAACCTGCAGCTTCCCAGTAACTGTATTTCTGAATGAATGTATGAGAGGAGAACAGGGACTGGTTTCAGGATCAAACAGAAAGACAAGAAAAGAAGGAAAGAGCGAGCGTTACTTGAAGGAATGCAGATCACTCACCAAAATAACATGTCATGTGATCATGTGATGTCTCAGCTGATCTGTTAGTGCTTGGAGGATGTTGTGAACGACTGTCAGCTACTACCACACCACATTTTACATCAGGATCTGTCAAATTCACTGACTTACACATATTTATGTCTAGGCTCAGTTTGATTAGCTGTGGCAGCCATCTTGAATTGTGTTGACTCCAAAAGTTAATCAGTTGAAGGTGAACATTTCAGATTTACTTACTGCAAGTTTAAATAAAGTCCATCCAGTGGTTTATGAAATATTTTGCTAACAGACAAGCAGGGTTGACTCCCAACAGTTACTAAGTTTTACCCAAAGATGTTGCACAATGTGTTGTGATTGAAGTTTGTGTTGGTCTCTCTGAAAGACTCATTTATCTCTTCTGCTGCTTCTTCTTCTCTCTACAGATGGAGGTGGTGACGTTTGTTGTGGAGAGCTGAACATGATGGTGTGTTTGTGGGAGAAGATGAGCTGTGTCCTGATGATCCACAGAGGTTGAAGCAGCAGCAGCTTGTATGCAGACACTCTGACTGGACTGTTTCTGCTTCTTCTGTTTCCTCATCCACACTTTACATTATCACCTTCAAACAATTACACTTTAGTGTTTGAACAATGTGCTGTGTTCAATTTATTATTAGAACATGATAAAGATATATTATGTTAAAGCGCTGACAGAAATAACTTCCACTGATCTTCAGTTGTTTTAAAATAAATTAATTTATCTGTTCACTTTGTGAGATTTAAATTTTGTAAAACAAACCAGAACTGAAAGTTTGACTTCCTGTTTTAACTTTCTTCATTGTAACAGATGTTCCTTTACTGCCCTCTGGTGGTCACTGCTGTAATTACGTCAAAGTCTTTGGAAATACTGAATTTACTTTTAAAATGATTTATAATGAAAGTCAGCTTCATATTAATATTTTTATTGTAAACTTTTATGTTTTTATGTTTTATAAGCAGACTATTGCTAATATAATGAATTACTTTAAAAATACTATATTTAAGTACTGATTCAAATAATCCAGGTAGATTAATCTAAAAAGGTTGAGTCGGGTCCTCTGGACAGATTCTTCTTGTTGAAACATTTTGTCTTTAATCCAGCAATCACTGTGCGAGGGGCGGGGGACACCCTGGACGGGTCGCAAGTCCATCACAGGGACACATAGAGACAAACGAGACAAACTACCATTCACTCTCTCTCTCACACCTAGGGACAATTTAGAGTTACCAATCAGTCTAACATGCATGTTTTTGGACTGTGGGAGGAAACCGGAGTACCCGGAGAAAACCCACGCATGCACAGAGAGAACATGCAAACTCCACCCAGAAAGGCCCCTGGACCGGGGTTTGAACCAGGGACCTGCTCGCTGAGAGGCAGCAGCTCTACCAGTTGCGCCACCGTGCTGCCCGTCTTATTTATTTATTATTATTATTATTATTACAAACCGGATTCCAAAAAAGTTGGGACACTAAACGAATTGTGAATAAAACCTGAAAGCAATGATGTGGAGGTGCCAACATCTAATATTTTATTCAGAATAGAACACAAATCACAGATCAAAAGTTTAAACTGAGAGAATGTATCATTTTAAGGGAAAAATCTGTTGTTTCCAAATTTCATGGCGTCAACAAATCCCAAAACAAGTTTTTTTTTTTTTTTTTTTTTTTTTTTTTACGCACGTGTTTGGACACCACAGACCGGGACCTGTTCAGGGCCTCTACGGACAGTCTAGACGAATACACAAACACTGTGACGTCATATATACATTTCTGTGAGGACAGCATCATCCCATCACGTTCCAGAGTCATTTTCAATAATGATAAACCCTGGTTCACATCCAAACTCAGACAGCTTCGTCAGCAGAAGGAGGCTGTTTTCAGAGAGGGGGACAGAGACAACTACAGACGTGCCAAGTATGGATTTAGCAGGGAGGTGTCGAAGGCTAAATCCAGGTACAACACACGGCTGGAACAACAGTTCTCTGCAAACGACTCTGCCTCTGTCTGGAGGGGGCTGAAAGAGATAACTAACTACAAGCCCAGAGCACCTCATTCTACAGACAATCTCAAACTGGCAAACGATCTGAACAACTTCTATTCACGCTTTGAAGTCATGGACTCACATTCCTCCATCCTCCACACCAACCCCAGCCCAACTGGTTTAACCACTTGGGACTGCCCCCGACAACCCCCTGCTATCTCTGTACAAGAGGATGAAGTAAGGAGGCTTTTTAAAAG
>NW_023620030.1:0-5831 GCF_014905685.2 Nematolebias whitei
CCCCCACCCGCCACCCCAAGTGCATCAGCCTATCAGGCATGTTTTTGTTCTGGGATGAAACCGGAGTTCCCGGAGAAAACCCACCTCATAACCAGACCATGTTTTTGTTCTGGGATGAAACCGGAGTACCCAGAGAAAACCCACCTCCCCCACCCGCCACCCCAAGTGCATCAGCCTATCAGGCATGTTTTTGCTCCGGGATGAAACCGGAGTTCCCGGCGAAAACCCACCTCATAACCAGACCATGTTTTTAGTCTGGTTATTTTTTATTTTGTGTCCATTTAACACATATCAACTTGTTGGCTATGTCTGCAGAACATGAATTTCCAAACACTGCTGAAGAACCTTTTGATAGCCCAGGGTCGAGACGATATGTGCTCCTTGAAGGAGTCAGCAATAACTGCTGCTATGGGCTCACGTCTCAGGCATAATACCGAGATCATCTTTGGCGAGGTACAAAATTTTGTCAGATCTTTGTAAATTTGCTTCCCAAGCTTTTTGAACTTTTGGGAAGGGATTTTAAAATTTACACTCTCCGCTTCAGGCCAGATGTAATCATATAGAATTTTCCTAAGGTCTTCCCTGTCATTTTCTTTGCTTTTGAATGGTCCGTCATCAAAAATCAGAAAAACCAGTTGCTCCACTAGTACGCTGACAGACAATCTACACTGTTCCTCCCTGGCTTTATGTTTTTCATCAATTTGACTGTTTGAGTCAGAACAAGTTGTCAAAGAGTCGTTTACCTCTAGAGACATCGGCTGCGAATCTTTATTTTGAATAACTTCAGTGCTCGCAGCTTGTGTCTCCTCCAACAAGGAAGTTTGTTGGCTGTGTCCTGGCATGTTTTCAGAAGAGCCGAAGATTTTTGACAAGGTAATGCGTTTCCCTGTCATCCGCCTGTGAAAAGAGATGGCAACCATTTTTTCCAAAAAATCCGTTTTGAGATCCAAGCACACCCAACAAAATATCTTATTGTCGCTTACAGCGGCACAAAGGTCTCTGTAAATAGCATTCTCAAGACCGATCAACAATGCTGGGTATATGTTAATGCCTTTTGAAAGAATGTCACTCCAGACTTTGTCTAGTGTAACACCCAGTCTATTCCTTAGGTGAAAATATTCCTCTACTGAGAAAGTCTCTTTTGCTTTCCCAAAGATCAAAGAAATCAAATTTTCAACAAGTTGCTTCACCGAACGTTTGCACATTTTGTATTTTACATCACATGCATCTTTTAGCAAAATCACAGTTTCTGGGAATGAGTCTTCGGGACTGTCCGCCCATTGCACACGTTTTTTACCAGGTTTTTCTAAACTTGGCTGAAGTTGGTCTTTGACTTCTTCAAAACTGGTTGAAGGTTTTTCTTCAGAAACTGATTGAAGGCTGTTAATTTTATTGGCGACTATTTGTCTTATCACTTTTTCAAACTTAGACAACAGTTTTGATATAACAAATTTGACCCCTATGTCAGCTTGGCTATAAACCATATTTTTCCACTGGGTCGATGTGATTTTTCTCAAATGCATTTCAACAATTGGCAAAACTGTTTCCGTCCAAATTTCCAAAGGCTTTTCTTTTAGGTTTTCATTTGACGTTTTGGGAATTGCACCGAAGACCAATTCAGTTTGTTGTTTAATGATCATCTTCAGCTCTTGGGTAACCGCATCATCAAACACAGACTTCAGATAACTTATAACAAGTTGATAACATTCCCCTGTGCTATCGGATATTACTTGTTGCCAATAATCATCTGGGATCATTTCCAGACGTGATTCTATCAGCGGATAAACCATTTCCTCTGTAATCTCCTGTGGTTTTTTATAGCACTCCTTCTGGTCACTAGTGGATGGTTCCATGTTCATTCCTGACTTTAATCGAACAAATTATTAATAAAACAAACTTCGAGAAATTTTTGAATTTCAGAATGAGACGGGAAAAATCCGCTTGTATTTATAACCTGCAACTAGGTCGCTTTGTGATGTCATCATGATTATGTAAATGATGTCCTTTGATGCATAAACATCAAAGGAGGTTTATGATGTCAGACTGCATCATCATTCTGACGGAAGAGGAGTCATGACTCTTAACCCCACCCCCATAAAAATTCTGTTGCATTCTCATGTGACGTAACATCCGGGCACTTTTGTCCTAAGCAGCGCTCAATCAAACTCTTCTGATGACGTCATCGCCAGTTTCGAGTTTTAAAAAAAACAACAACAAAAAACGGATTAACAGACATCCGTTCATTCAACATTTATTTCTGCAGGTTAATCCCATTGAGCTTTGGAGACTAACAAGAGAAATCTGAATTTTAACAAAGAGTGATGACAAACGTGGACAACAACAACAACAACAATAGACAATCATAAAGGATGTGTACAATTATTTTTAACAAGTGAAAATAAAATGATACTTAAAAGGATACTTAAAGGAAAAGTAGATTTAAAAAACCAGCTAGTTTGTAAGGTGGTGTTGTAAAATACTAAAACCAGGAACATGTCTGCATTGGTTTTTGCCAGGAACTTAACAGATATTTAAAGCCACTTAGAGAGGTCAAGGTCCAGAGCTTCAGATCGTTTTGCAAGATATTCCAGGAAACAGGAATATCGTAAAATAAAGCGGAAATCTATGGTCAAAACTGGTCTAACGCCGAATTTATTCTGTTTTAGACACGCGTCTAAACAGCAAAATAAATGTTTTATTTTCTGGTCATTGAATGCCTCTTTTTACATCACACGACCAGAAAATACCGTTTTGTTTTATTTCCGACCGTGGTAAAGTTAGTTTTACTGCGTTGTTTTTTTTTTTTTTTTTACCGCAGCTTTAGGGGACCCGGCGCCAACCATTCAGGTATCCACCCCCCCAAAACAGATTATAACTGTGTAAATACAGTAAATTGGACATATGACATGTATTGACTCAACACAACCAGCAGAGGGTGCTGTAGGTGATTAAACTGGACTTTTAGAAGAAGACGCTTTGATCAGGTAATATAAGGTACTACATCAAGTCAAGTCAAGTCACATTTATTTATATAGCACATTTAAAACAGTAACTGTTATCAAAAAAGATCACAGCATCAAATATTAATAACAAGATATTACAGCAACATGAATAAAAGCATAAAAACATTAAATATAATGAGAAACAATGAAATACTAAATGAAACTAGAAAGTTCCTGGAGAAACTTTGACGGGGACGGCCTATTTATTATTCAGTTATTATTAATAATAAATATTAATAATTAATAATATTAATATTGTATTGTTCATTTATTAATTATTATAAACTATTAATATATTTGATAATAATATTAATAATTAATATTAAATGTCAATCGTTAATATTAGTAATTATTAATGTTATTATTTGTAATTACAGTCGATGTTAGGTCATATTACTGCAAAAGGTGTCCTTATTCTATAACATAGCAGCACATTTTTCTCAAAATCCAATATAATATATATTGTTGTACTAACAAGAATATTGCATCAGTGCCTTTGGTGTGTACTTAAAATAAGTTTAGTGGATTTATTTATTGGACACATGCCTTCTGTTTGTTAACATGCTGTGTTTATTTAAAGCTTTAAAGTCTTGTAAATATGCTGCAGATCAGTGACAGTAATTCAATGACCATAAAAAGTTCAAAAATCAATTTAATCTTCAACATACACAATTTACATACTGTTTATTGGAACAAAGCTAAAGTCATTTAGCCAACTTCAGGAACAATTTCAGACTTCATCTAAAGACCTACCGGTAAATATTTTCAAACAAGTCCTTAAATTACACATCACAATGAAAATGAGAGGGTGAGATCCAAATAGCACAGAACAGTGCCTCACAGCTATTGCAGAAAAAAAAAAACACTTTCCCGTTAATAAGCATGTTTCTAATTTATATAATAGACTCATAAAGTATCTGCACAATATGCAGAATATGTTAATGTATTTTAGGAAAAATGGGAATTGGAATTAAATGTAATAATTAGAGATAATGAATGGGAAGATCTGTACAAATGGTCATAAAAGTTCTTTATTTCACTTGTGGAAATAATTTGACCAAAAAAAAAAAGAAAAAAAAAAAGGTGTTTTAACAGATCCCTTGTGATCTCGTTATATGTGAAAGAACCCATTGTGGGACTATAATGGAGAAAATGTGCAAAAATAGGAGACCACTCGTATATTTCGGGACTGCTCAGTAATTCAGGGATTTAAAAAAAATATATCACGGAAGAAATTGACAAAATGTTGCAAATAAATACATAATAAATTCCCCTGGCGGGCCTGTTGAGAAGTATACACATAGAAACATTCTTTTTTTCTGACAAGAAAATGATAAGAGTGAACTGGGTCTACAAAATGTGTTTTTTTTACAGTATTGTATGGTCAATTTTATTAGCTAGAATTTAGATGTTCATAATTAAGATGTTTATTTTTTTACAAGTGGATTTTCAATTTCTTAAAACTATTTAAACAAACCCCTTTTATACAGATCTGCTCAGTGGTACTAACACACACGCACGCACGCACACACACACACACACACACGTAGACTTGTGTGAACGTGAAATGTCTCTTCTCTGTCAGTCAAACTAATTTCCATCATTTGCTCCACTTGTTCCAGCTGTTCAGACCACAATGTTGCTCGCAGCATAATCTCATTTGTGTGAATTTCTCCTTTCTATTTCCTCTTCACTGCTCTTGCCTCAAAGTTTCATTCCTTTGTCATTGCTTTGGTACTGCAAGTTGAGCATCTCACACCACAGCATCCTCTGAGCTCAGCCTGCAGAGCTGAAGCTGCCTCAGAACTGATCGACAGACACAAATGAACCAAAACTCTGATTTTTACACACAAAAATAAAATAAGAACCTCGGTGAAGAGTAAAAGCTTATATAGAGGAGACATGTGTCTAAACACAATGACTTATTAAAGAGCTGGGACTTGTAAATCACTAAAAGAATAGTCCGGTCATTTTGAACAGATCTTCCTGTCAAATATTCAGTCATGACATCAGGGTTAAAGAACGGAGAAGAAAAGAGCAGAAGTCACAAGCTAAGCTAAAGGCTAACCAAACAATGACCAGCTTGTATCATTTTCAGGCTCACAAAGCAGCTTTATCTCAACAATGTCATATACTGGTGTGAAAAAACACCACATGAGCAAATTAAATGTTTAAATGTGTGGGGAGAAAATAAAATAAAGATGAATTATAGGATTTTAATATTTTTTGTTTATTTGTTCCTTTGTTCTTTCTCTTTAAATACATTTGCGTGACAATAAGAACTACATCACAGGAATATTTCACACATATTACGAACTACAGCTATATTTTAAAGCATTCAGGATACATTATAATACAGTACCTTAAAATAAATGTGTGTGTTTTTTCTGTGCAATGAGGTATACTGTACCTGATTTGACCAAACAGAATTATATTTAAATCTTTATCTGATGTGTTCACAGCATCAAATGGGAGTTTTCAATAAATGCAATGTGTCACTAGAATCCAAATAATGTCAATGTACTTCTAATTCTTCTATTTTAATGTTTTTGCACTGATCAGGTCACAGTTTATTTATACTAACAAATACATAAATAGTAGGTACTAGGGATGCACAATATTATCGGCATGGTATTGATATCGGACGATATTAACAATAAGGTTAAATATCTGCCATCGGCCATTCCATCAAAATATCTCACCGATATAAAAGGTGCTGTTAGTGTAAATATATACATATATATGTATATATTTACACTATATATATATATATATATATATATATATATATATATATATATATATATATATATATATGTGTGTGTGTGT
>NW_023620030.1:5931-7623 GCF_014905685.2 Nematolebias whitei
TATATATATATATATATATATATATGTGTGTGTGTAAATATATATATATGTATATATATGTGTGTGTGTAAATATATATATGTATGTCACTACTTTTGTATGACAACCCAGTGGCAAGGATGCCTGCAGTGCTAGGATGTTATGACATCACGCACGCCGTTGAGTTTAAATTTGTGAAAATTTACAAATTTGCACTGTTCCGAGTGTTGTCATTGTGTTAGAGAGAGTAAATGTCATGAAAAAAATTTGACTTTAAACATAATCCAAGTTGAAGTGCTGCATCATTTTCAGACCCCTTTTAGGCATCTGCATTTGGTAGCAGGTCAAATTGACAAAGACCATGTAGAAGAATGTGGTACCGGTATTTTAATACCACAGGAGAGAAAGCTATGTCTAAAAGGTAGTCTCTGTAAGTAGGTCTAGAGCAATAAATATTGGCATCAGTATTGGTTATCGACCAAATAAGTTTTAACATATCGGCGTATCGGATATCGGTCAAAAATCCAATATCGTGCATCCCTAGTATGGACATCTTGTCATTTTTGAAATAACGTAACTAGATGATTCGATGTTTACAGTGATCGAGTTTACTGAAGTTTGGAGCTGACACAGAGATTCACAGCTTGTGAGGGTAGATAGTATGCATTGCAGGTAAGGAATATCCAACTTGTGGGTTTAACAAATGAAAGGGGAGAGCACAGGCTCAGCTTCTTTCTTGTGCAATTTGACTCTGCTTTGTGGAAAATATCCCAGCCATCCTGAGCTCTATTCTCAGACCTGTCAGTTCACACCAATCCCACCGAGGCCCGGGGCTGGACCGGAGCCTCGGCTGGCTGCCCTTGTCCAAAAGCATGTGTGATGCTGAGGAAGGCCAGGTTACAAACAAGTCCCCGCAGAGAACGGTTATATTACACACGTCCTCCACGTAGTCGTTCGGCTTACTGGGATGCATTTGGACACGAAATTGAAGCCAACTTTGATAAAGGTCTCTGCTACAGCTGGTAAAGAAATTGATCGTTTTTAACAAGTGGTCAATAGTTTAATACTGTACCTACTGTAATTGCCGGTGTATAAGCTGCTTTTTTCTCACGCTTTGGACTCCGCGGCGCAGCTCATTTCTGTATTTTTATTCCAATAATTACATTTTGTTTTCTCCCACGAGTCACAAGGACCCATCCCGGAAGAGAGACAAGAGTTAATGAGACTGGTAAATAAAGGTAAAAAAAATAAAAAATAAAATTTAAATCTGACCAATGAAATTTGGCTAAGGAGCTTCTTGTCACCAGAAACATTTGCCGGAGGCTTCATGTCACCTGGACACTTGCACAGCTGCCCAGTACACACCTCTACTGGGAGTAGGTCTTTGAGAAACAGCTGGCGTGAACACTAAATGTGACCAGTACCAATCTCAGAGGATGCAATCTCCTCTGTGGTCCACACTGCGCTCAACCACCTGGAGCAGAAAAACTCTTACGTCCGTATGCTCTTTGTGGACTTCACATCCGCCTTCAACACCATGATCCCCCAAACCCTGATGGACAAACTATCCACACTAGGACTAAGCCCCTCCATCTGCAACTGGGTACTAGACTTTTTAACAAACAGACCACAGTTAGTGAGGATCCACAACCTCTCCTCCTCCACCATAACCCTCAGCACTGGCTCTCCTCAGGGATGTGTGTTGAGCCCCCT
>NW_023620031.1:0-7620 GCF_014905685.2 Nematolebias whitei
GTGAAACGAAGAAGTCACAGTGCACAGACGAGATCTGTCTTCTAAAACAAACGGGAAGTCAACACACACAATTTGAAAAAAAAAAAAAAAAAAAAACTTTTAAGGGTGACCATTGTGAGGTTTTCTTGGTGTCTGAGTCCCGCGTGAGTGATGAAATAAGTGGTCCGTCAGTCTGTCTTTGTTTGTTCTGTCTGTGTAATATAAGGCCACAGTGTGACTGAATAGGAAAAGAGTTCCAGAGTTCCAGAGTTCCAGAAATAATAAAACAAGACGTGTGTTGTGTGAAGTGAATTTACTGGGAGAATGGAAAAAGGTGCTGAAAGTAAAATGGCAGAGAAGTGCAGAAAGAGTTGCGGAAGTGAGAATTTTAAACCGATAAAAGAGCAAATAGAGGTGATAAAACAGGCGTTACATGTATTGGAGTTTGACAAAAAACGGTTAAAAACACTCGTGAAAAAATTAGAGGAAGTAGACAACGCCCAGAGCGAAGAAGACGCGATAACTTTCATGTGGGCAAAAGTTAAAGAAAGCTCGAGTGAGGAAGAGAAGTTTGACAAACAAAAAAGAAAAGCCAACGCCTTACAGAAAGGCAAATACAGGAAGTTGAGGGAAGCAGCCGAGTGTGGAAAACAAGAGTGGTTGAAACTGGTTTTTGTAGCCCAGGGTGTGTCTCATTTGTTGCATACAGAGAATACAGAGGAGGAAGTGGTTAAACCAGCTCCCCCTCCTTACACCTCAGGCAGCAACCCATCAGCACCTCCCACTAAGGGAATGTATCCACTTTATCAGATTCAACAAGGTTTAGTACACGTAGGAGGGGAACATGACTCACCTAACTTGACTCCTTCATCATTGACGTCTGACAAACCTGAACATCAGTACACCAAACCCACCAGTACACCCTTATACCCATCTCTATCACATCACATACTCCCAAATGCAACAGCTTCCCTGGTAAAAGGGAAAAACCCAGAGAATGCCTCACAGTTCGTGACTAAAGATGAGTTGGGGTCTATTGACTCTTGTGAGTACAGACAGCTTGTGAGGCATCTTGTTCCTTCTCTGCGCGCTCCTCTCCGCCCTGAGCAGTCGGGGCCTCCCCCTCACAGCCTTTGTGAGGGAGAAGGTGCCCCCACTGGGGTGCAGGGCTGGCAGAACCGCGCGATACTGGTGCAGGAGTCTCCTTGTCCTACTCACAACTCACCTGACACACCTCACCCATATCCAACCACACTTAACCCTTTCTGGCCACGTACAATAAGAGTTACAGCCGATCTGGCGGCCACCGTCCCACTTGAAACGTCCCTTACTTCTAAACCCACTGAAGATGTAGACCCCTCTATGATACCACTATCCAGCTCCGGATCTTATCCATTACTGGTCACAGGTAATCAGATACATTATAAACCGTTGGCATTGGGTGACGTACAGGCGTTGGTAGATAAACTCCCGCCTCTGATAGAAGGAGGAAGTAAGTGGTTGAATGCGGTAGATTTACTTACAAAAGGAGTAAACCTGGCTGTGGGAGACATGAGGGCACTTTTGGGTAGATGTGTCACTTCCACTAGGATGGATGAAATCGAAAGAGCGGCTGGGTGGGATCGTAACATGCCAGACTCAACCTGTATGTCCCAGCAGTATCAGAGACTTGCGGCTGCCCTTAGACAAACCTATCCCCTTCCTGAAGGGACAGGGGTCCCTAAATTTCTCTGGAAAACAGGCCAGAATCCCACCGCGTACTTGGAGTTGTGTAAACAGGAATGGTATGGCCGGACTCTTTGCCATGGTCAGACAGCCACCCAAAAACAGTTCTTCCGACAAGCAATCCTTGATGGAGTGCCAGCGGCCGTTAGTAAAGCAATGAGAACCAATCCTGATTTGCCCTCCGCTGATGCCACCCAATGGGAGCGGCATCTGATTCACCACCTACAATGCGCCGCTGATGAGGAAAACAAAAACTCTACAGAATTAAAAGACATGCAAACTCAGCTCTTAAAACTGCAGTTGAAACAGGCCAGAGACGTAGTTCAGTCTAAAAAAGAACCAAAACAGATGGTACAGGCTGAACCAACTTACCAGTGTCCTGTAACTATCCAAACCCCACCTCCTGTTGCATATCCTCGGGGGCGGTCTAGAGGACAATGGGGAGGGAGAGGGAGCTTTCGGGGCAGAGGTTTCGGCCGTGGTTACACACAGGGAAACAGAGCACAAGATGTCTGCCATTACTGTCAGAAGCCAGGCCATTGGGCTCGTGACTGTTACCACAAGCAGGCCCACGCCCAAAGAGAAGGAGCACATTCCCACTCAGCTCCCAACCACCAGATGGCGCCACAGGCACCGAACCCTGGAATGCAGGGTCCACCTCGCACGACACCAGGTGGATATTATCAGCAATGACACACCCCACAGAGTAATCACACCGTAGGGGGAGGAGCAGACCCTATGGTGAGAATGAAGGTCATGAATAAAGACCTAACATTCCTAGTGGACACAGGAGCCACCTACTCGACCCTTAACGATCAGGGATTTATTGAACACGCCACTTCGGACACTGTCTCTGTGGTTGGATTCTCTGGGGTGCAACAAAAACTGCCATTAACCAAACCTCTCCTGATTACAGCAGGTCCACAGTCGTTGACTCATCCCTTTGTTTTGTCTAAGGATGTGCCAGTTAACTTACTGGGTAGAGACTTGTTGAAAAAGATGGGAGCAACCATCTTATGTGAACAGACTGGTTTGAGAGTTACTTTGCCAAATGGGACTACTTGGACTTGTTCTGCATCTCCCTCTTCTCTGTCATCACAATGCTTGGTACAGCCAATACAAGAAGAGGTCGCTGACATCTACTGGGCACTGTTGCGCCCTGAAACACCTGACCACACTGGACTTTGCCCGGTCTACCTGATGTGGAAGCCATGGTTGGACGCCCTTCGTCCCTATGTTCCACCTCTCGACCCCCTTCACGTTACTCTGTTTTATGACCGACATTCCGACGATTGCTATAAGGAGTGTTTCTCCCAAGACTTGCAGGACACTGAGTGGCCTCTAACATCTGATAGGCTTATTATAGGTCCACAAGGCGTAGCTTCTCATGTCACACTCACACCATCCCAACAGGAATGGTACATGATGTCTACTGAAGCAGTTCCACATGTCTCACTAGCATTAGCTCCCACACATCAGGCTAAGGACCTGGGCCCAATGGTCAAGGCAGCAGTTACTGCCACTGATTGGGCCCCAACACAAATACCACAACTTGCTTACTCACCATCAACTGACTGCTACAGTATTGATATTGTGGCACATGATGTTGGAAAACTAGAACATAAAATAATTTCTAGAGATCATGGCAGAGAAAAAACTGACCATTCCAAGGTTTCCCCAATGTTAGACACACTCCCTCCTACACTTTGGTCCCAGGGACCTGAGGACGTGGGTCTTGTTAACTGTACTCCTGTTACATTTGACCTAACCCACTACGACCCCATCTGGTTGTACCAATACTCTCACAAACCAGAGGCTGAACAAGGATTAACTGACACAGTCCAAGGGTTACTGAGAGCAGGGGTCTTAGAACATTCACAATCAGCTTGGAACACTCCCATTTTACCGGTTGTAAAACATGGAACTGGGAAGTACAGGATGGTACATGATCTGAGGTCGATTAATGCCATGCTTAAGACACCCACATCACCGGTACCAAACCCCTATGTTGCATTGACACAATTGACGCCACTGCAGAAGTGGTTCACCTGCATAGATCTCGCTAATGCATTCTTTTGCTTACCCTTATCACATGAGCTTCGTGACATTTTCTCATTTACATTCAACGGCCGCCAGTACAGATACACACGCTTGCCTCAAGGTTTTGCTCTCTCACCTGGCATTTTTAACCAAGTGTTAAAAGACATTCTAGTACAACTTTCCCTACCTAAGGGCACTACTTTACTACAGTACGTGGATGATTTACTGATAGCCTCTGAAACAGCACATGACTGTCTTACAGCCACACAGACTGTCCTGCTCCATCTAAATGAAGCAGGATTCAAAGCCAGTAAATCCAAACTCCAAGCTGTTCGTACACAAGTCTCTTTCTTGGGGAGGTTGGTCTCTGCAAAAGGTACGACACTTTCACCAGAACACAGAGCATCCATTTTACACCATGAAAAACCCAAAACTGTACAAGACATGTTATCCTTTTTGGGTTTGACGGGTTACAGCAGACATTACATCCCTGATTACAGTGAACTTACCATGCCACTCAGACAGCTGGTGAAGGAACAAGGTAACAGGAACCTGAAAACCACGCTCACCTGGACAACAGATGCTGAACAGGTGTTTATCAGACTGAAGCAACTCCTGTCCAGAGCAGCTGATCTCGCTCTGCCTGACTATTCATCCCCATTTTTCCTTGATGTTTCTGAAGCAGAACACACTGTTAATGGTGTTCTGTTTCAGAAAAAGGGGGGTAGTAGACAGGTGTTGATGTACACTAGTGTGCTTTTGGATGGTACTGAAAGGCGCCATCCAACATGTACACAGGCTGCGGCAGGTATGACCAGGATTGTTTCAAAGACAGCACACATTGTGATGGGCCATCCATTGCACATTTTGACTTCACACAACATGGTAGCTTATGTAAACTCTGAGCTTTTTATAATGACATCATTAAAACAACGACGCATGAGCAACATTCTTGCATCTCCAAATTTATTGTTTTTCCATGAGGGAATAAATATGGCAGATGGTATGAAAACGACACATTCCCATGACTGCGTTCAAAAAGTGCATACCGACGAACGAATCAGACCTGATTTACAAACTAAACACATCCCACACTCTAACACACTCTACACAGATGGTTGCTGTTTCAGGCTTGAGGATGGGTCTTTGAGATCAGGATTTGCAGTAGTGCAGCAGAAAGATACTGAGTATGAAGTTGTCAGCTCAGGACAGCTGGAAGGTCATCAGTCAGCTCAAAAAGCAGAAATTCAAGCGGTTGTACAGGCGTTGAAAATAAGTAAAGGTCAAGAGGTAACAGTATACACAGACTCTGCGTATGCTTATGGTGTAGTTCATGTTCAGTTACCACAGTGGAAGAGAGCAGGTTTTCGAACAGCAGGTAATAAACCAATTAAGCACGAAGAGCTTATTAAAGACCTTGCTGACAGTCTGATGTTGCCAGCAAAAGTGGCAGTTGTGAAGTGTAAAGGGCATGATACAACACAATCAGATATTGCAGAGGGAAACAGACAGGCTGACAGAGCAGCTAAGATTGCAGCCGGTTATTTGACAAGGGTTCAGATGGTGACAGTGGAAGAGGAATGTCTAGACGTGCAGTGGGATGAGAAAAGTGTTGCAGAAGCTCAAGCTATGGCGTCTCCAGAGGAGAAGACATTGTGGATGAGAAAAGGGGGTCAAAAGACAGGTGAGATCAATTTGTGGACTGGACCCAATCAGAAGTGGGTCTTGCCTATGACTCTAAAACAGGCGGTGTTTCAGGAAGCACATGGGTTAGCACACGTGGGATGCAGACAAATGTTAAGAAATCTTCACCAATGGTGGCACCCTCATCTGAAAGACATGGTAACTGCATACATTGACACCTGCAGCGTTTGTTTACAGTACAACATTCGACCTACAGTAAAACTTGAACAAGGTTCTTTTCCCCTCCTGCATCGTCCAGGTCAGGAGGTGATCCTAGATTACACTGACATGCTGGAACCTGTTAAAGGGTACAGGTATGTACTGATGTGTGTGGATGCATTTACAGGGTGGCCAGAAGCCATACCTGCAAGAAGGGAAGACAGCAAAACAGTGGTGAAGTTTCTGATTAACCATTACATCCCCAGACACGGTTTCCCAACAAAAATAAGATCAGACAATGGCACACATTTTAAAAACACAGATCTGCAGGCTGTGGAAAAAATGTTAGGCCTAAAACATGCTTTTGGAACCGTGTATCATCCTCAATCTCAAGGGAAGGTAGAAAGGATGAACCAGAACATAAAACAAAAATTGGGCAAAATCTGTGCACAGACTAAATTGAACTGGGTTGATGCATTACCAATCGCACTAATGACAGTGAGAGCTTCTGTTAATAATGGAACTGGCTTCTCTCCCTATGAGTTAACCACAGGTCGACCGTTTCCCGGACCAACTGCAGGCTCACTGACCAGTGAGGGAGACCGTAAGATGGACCATAAGGTATACTTTGAAGAATTAAAAGCATTAGTGTCTAACTTTACTCAGCAGGTACACAACAAACAGAGCCTGACAGACAGATCAGAGGAACCTGGTCTCCCCACCGCGGAGTGGGTTTTGCTGAGGGTCATTAAAAGAAAGTGGCAGGAGCCCAGGTGGACGGGCCCCTATCAGGTGACGGAGAGAACGTCCCACGCTGTCCGCCTTAGAGGAAAGGGGGACGTCTGGTATCACTGGAGCCAGTGTGCACCAGCCTCGGAACCAGGAAGAGCGAGAGAGCTGGCAGGAACCATCTAAAAGTCGTAAATCTGGACATTGACGTCAAGGTAGACCAAAGCAGCCTGGTGTAGTTGCGAGCGAGGCCCTGAAGGACTTTGTTTGAATGGGTCGCCGGGTGCTGGAACAGCCACATTTAGTGCAGACACTTAGAAAAGACGGAAACATGACACTTTAGAGTCTCACACTTCACGAAGAACCCTCAGAGACATAGGAGGATCGGTCTCTGAGCACCCCAGGGGTATGCCCCTGAGTATGTGTGAACTATAACAGCATTGTAATTACATGTGTACTAATCATTTTTCTCTCTATCCCTCTTTTTCCCATTAATTGCAGTTTTGATTTAGAGCGCATCCATTTATTTACTCAGCTTGAAAGTGATAAGTATACCCGGCTTGCAAATTTACAAAAGCAAATATCCATAATCAATTATAACCCGCATATTAATAGAGTGCTATTTTGTGCTTCTTTTGTGTTAAAGGAGCTGCCTGCTTGACTGACTGCTGAGGAACTGCTGTGTGTGACACCATTGTTTGTTAAGTACAGACTCTGTTTGGAAAGTCAAGATGTGGTGGCCTGAAAAACATGTAATCATTGGAGTAGGGGGGATATCAGGGATAGCGTTATCTCTGATTTTTTCCCTTGAATACTTCTGCGTGATCCCAGGTGTAGAGAGGTGCAGGGCTAATGAGACAGCACATAGAGCCAGACGTAGTGTGACAGAACTTCCGGTTATGAAAGACGTAAATGACAAACCAGTACTAAACATAGAGTATTTGGCCAACACCTCAACTACTCTGAGACTTCCCATCTGTGAAATGTTTGACTGCAATGATTCTCGTTTCAGAGGCGCAGACTTTTACATCTGTCCATGTAACACCTTCGCGTCCTTGTGTACTCTTTGGTGTTCGTGGAAGGAAGTGACCCTGTACACAGGGTCATGGAACCCAGATATGTCAGGTTATCATGACAACTATGTCAGCTGGTGGAGAACTCATGTCACTCTAGCCAAAGGAAGCAAGGACTTACTGTTATCGTTTAATCATGTTAAGACCTGGAATAGAGTTAAAGTTCATGACCCAACGTCAGGAAAAACATTTGTTAAGCAGTACTACACGTATAGCTTGGTAACTGACCCAA
>NW_023620032.1:0-7618 GCF_014905685.2 Nematolebias whitei
TGCTGAACGAATAGGCTGTTCCCAGAGTGCTGTATCAAGGCACCTCAGTGGGAAGTCTGTGGGAAGGGAAAAGTGTGGCAGAAAACGCTGCACAACGAGAAGAGGTGACCGGACCCTGAGGAGGATTGTGGAGAAGGGCCGATTCCAGACCTTGGGGGACCTGCGGAAGCAGTGGACTGAGTCTGGAGTAGAAACATCCAGAGCCACCGTGCACAGGCGTGTGCAGGAAATGGGCTACAGGTGCCGCATTCCCCAGGTCAAGCCACTTTTGAACCAGAAACAGCAGCAGAAGCGCCTGACCTGGGCTACAGAGAAGCAGCACTGGACTGTTGCTCAGTGGTCCAAAGTACTTTTTTCGGATGAAAGCAAATTTTGCATGTCATTCGGAAATCAAGGTGCCAGAGTCTGGAGGAAGACTGGGGAGAAGGAAATGCCAAAATGCCAGAAGTCCAGTGTGAAGCACCCACAGTCAGTGATGGTCTGGGGTGCCATATCAGCTGCTGGTGTTGGTCCACTGTGTTTTATTAAGGGCAGGGTCCATGCAACTAGCTATCAGGAGATTTTGGAGCACTTCATGCTTCCATCTGCTGAAAAGCTTTATGGATATGAAGATTTAATTTTTCAGCGTGACCTGGCACCTGCTCACAGTGCCAAAACCACTGGTAAATGGTTTACTGACCATGGTATTACTGTGCTCAATTGGCCTGCCAACTCTCCTGACTTGAACCCCATAGAGAACCTGTGGGATATTGTGAAGAGAAAGTTGAGAGACGCAAGACCCAACACTCTGGATGAGCTTAAGGTCGCTATCAAAGCATCCTGGGCCTCCATAACACCTCAGCAGTGCCACAGGCTGATTGCCTCCATGCCACGCCGCATTGAAGCAGTCATTCATGCAAAATGATTCCCGACCAAGTATTGAGTGCATAACTGAACATGATTATTTGAAGGTTGGGTTTTTTGTATTAAAAACACTTGTCTTTCGTTGGTGGAATGAAATATGCAAATTTTTTGAGACAGGCATTTTGGGTTTTCATGAGCTGTATGCCATAATCATCAGTATTAAAACAATTAAAGACCTGAAATATTTCAGTTGGTGTGCAATGAATCTGAAATATATGAAAGTTTCATTTTTATCATTACATTATGGAAAATAATGACCTTTATCACAATATGCTAATTTTTTGAGAAGGACCTTTATATTTTCTGTAAAAAAAGTGGGGGAGTGGTGGCGCAGAGGTTAGAGAGGTGGGCTTGTGATCCGAAGATCGCTGGTTCACGCCCCGGCCCCGACAACATCAAAATTGTGGGTGGGGTAGGTGAAACACCCACACTTGCCCCCACCCTCATTCGCCCCACTCTGGGCCCATGAGCAAGGCCCTTAACCCCCACCATGTGCTCCCTAAACAGGTCTCTCTTGAAAATGAGTTCTCGTGGCTCAATGAGACTAACCTGGATAAATAAAGGCTAAATGAAAAAAAAAAAAAAAAAAAAAAAAATTTCTGTAATACATTAATAGTGTTCCATTTTACTGAACACTGAACCGTGGCAGGAAGGTGGCACAATTGGTAGAGCTGCTGCCTCTCAACGAGCAGGTCCCCGCTTCAAATCCCGGTTCAGGGGCCTTTCTGGGTGGAGTTTGCATGTTCTCTCCGTGCATGCGTGGGTTACTCCGGGTACTCCGGTTTCTTCCCACAGACCAAAAACATACATGTTAGGCTGATTGGTAACTGTAAATTGTCCCTAAGTGTGAGTGAGAGAGTGAATGGATGTTTGTCTCGTTTGTCTCTATGTGTCCCTGTGATGGACTTGCGACCCGTTCAGGGTGTCCCCTGCCCCTCGCACAGTGATTGCTGGACATGGGCATTGGCGACCCCCGTGACCCAAAATGGAAGAAGCGGGTAAAGATGGATGGATTTACTGAACAATGCTGCAGATAATACATGTTTTTATTGTGTTTACTCTGTGACACAGCTCACACCTGGACTTGTGATTCTGTGCATCAGAACTTCAGGGATGACATGCAGAGTTAAATGACATTAAGCAAAATAAGAGAGGAATGATTATACCTTTGAAAGTTTTTATTTAACACAAATCAAAACCTCCTGATGCATGCTCAATCCAGGTAGAAAAATCTAAACATGTTAAATCTGGTCCTCTGCACATTCAAAAAACAAAACAGCAAAACAACAACAACAAAAATGTAGAAACGTTTCGTCTCTCATCTGAAAGACTTCCTCAGTCTGAGGTGCTGTATTCAGCTCAGTCTTATAAATAGCACCTTCTCAGAGTGGATCAACCAGTTTTGCTGCTGTCAGTGTGCTAATGATCCATTGTTAGGCTGATGGTCCTTCTTGACCATGTGAACAGCTGGTTTGGGTTGTCAGCAGCAAAACTGGTTGATCCACTCTGAGAAGGTGCTATTTATAAGACTGAGCTGAACACAGCACCTCAGACTGAGGAGGTCTTTCGGATGAAAGACGAAACCTTTCTACATTTTTGTTGTTGTTTTGCTTTGTTTTGTTTTTTGAATGTCCAGAGGACCATATTTAACTTTTTTAGACAAAGCAAAACCAATGTGTCATTTTAACTGAAATAAACACCTTTAAGTAAAACGGTCTACCTGAAAAAAGGGGCATTAGACACATCTAACAAAGGAATAGGCACTGATAATTTCAACTCCAGTTTGTGATCAATGCTAATTAAAAAAAAAGTCTAGTTAACCTAACTTCCTGACACCATTTACAAAACTTGGACCCAAGTGACGAGATATTTGGAGACATCTCGTCTCCTGTCCTAACATCATGAACTGAAACATTTTAATATTGTGGCAAGAATTTCTTGTTCAAGTTCAGAAGAAGTTGATTTTCAAAGTTTTTGGAGTCCAGTCTGGCTCTTTTGGGAGAGAAAATCTGTCCTGCTGTACTGAACAGTCTCTCACATGCTGCTGAGGCAGGCAAGGGTGTGTTTACCTTCAAAGACAAATCGCACACTGCAGGGACTGACTTTAGAACATCCATGGTAGTGGCTGTGCTGGCCAAGTATCCATCTAGCTGTCTGGCACTTTCTGGAATGTTTCCCTTCATGATACTAAAGTAGTCCTCCTTCTCTGATGAGCTTGAGTTGTTACCAGGGAGCTGCACTGACTCCTGTTCCAAGCGGGTCTTGATGTAGTTCAGGCCTACACACAACAATCATCATTATTACCAAATAGAGGAGACATAATTCATCCAATTACCTAAATAAGACGCATGAATGACACCACTGTACTTTCAAAACAACAAAGTATGTGTCTCAATAACCAGAAATGACCATAAAGAGAAGCAACTCTAATTTTGCTATTCAGTGGAATGAGAAAAACAGATGGGGATGTGGAGACTGCATATAATTTCATTAGATAATACACTGCTGTATACTGTGAAATGCATTCAGTTTTTGCTTTAAAACATTTTATTATGAGGAGCTGTTCTTTGCATTAGAGAACACTACAACTTTTATAAATTATAAAAAGATGGCAATGTGAGGAACAGTTTAAATGATTTACCCAGTTTCAGCATGTCTTCATTGCTTGTCCAGGAAGTCCGAAACTTTGGAAGAAGAATTGCTGCAGCAATGAGTTCAGGGTCAGCAAGCATAGGTCCAAAGCGCTGCTTTATTCCTCCTCGAAGGGCATCGATCAGTGGCTGGCCGAACTTATTGGAGAGTCGTAGGTCGTCAAGCTTCACAGTCAGGAGGGTTATGGTGGGCACCAGCCATCCCATATGGACATTTGCTTGTGCTTGCATTATGTTGAGGGCCTTGGCAACTGGGCTCATTGTCGCAACATATTCAGTCAGGAAAGCACACTTGGCAGGATTTAACCTGTTACACAAACAAACAATCATATTATATAATTTATCCATGTAATGTATGTTAGTATGAACTATTTCATAAATTAATATACCACTATCAACATGTTATTTACAATTCACCAGCAAATGAGCCTGATCACAATCAATCATTTGCATAAATATAGAAATTAAGGGTTATATTGTGGCCAGAGTATTTCCGTAGTTTGATTTTATAATAGAAGAGTTTGTGTAGGTTAAATTTTTCATGGACTTTCAACAGCATTAGTATCAATAACAGTCACATCTGGATCACTGTAAAATGAATAAAAAATTATGACTATGTGCCACTTACATGGGGACTTTTAAGTGCAATGGAAACCGCTCTGATGGCCCCTTCTCCACTGTCCTTAATGATCCCCAGTATACGTTCCACTGCCAGAAACAAAGAGTTCCACCTGGTGTCGTTGGGGCGGATGAGCTGGAGCTTTCACTCTCTTCCAATTACCTCAGCAGCTATCGTGGATCGAGCACTCTAGTTCCATAGTGCCCAGCACTTGGCAAACGCTGCATGAGAAACCTTTTTGTAGGTCTCATTTGAGTTTGCTTTTGTCAGAATCAGAAGAATCAGAATAAACTTTGTCATTGCACCGAGATATAACGCGAATATGTACGTACAGTCGTCCGAAGATGGACGGAGTGCACAAAGCTGTGGCTATAAATAATTAGCGCGGCCTTCTTATTCAGAATAATATTTTGCTTAGATAAGAAAAGGAAAGAAAACATGAGGAGAGACGGTATAAAAAAAAGATCTCTCACACCGTTTCCTAGACAGGGCACAATTTGAGGCATCAAAAAAACCTACCACAGCAAAGCAACATAAACAGACGTTACACATTTACATATAGGCGGTGAAAACATTGAATTTTTAAGGGAAAGGCGTAGCATAGTCCAGAGCGCCCCCCCCCCCCCCCCCCCAGCCATTGTCCATATAAGAGGTGACGTTCATCTTCAGCTCAGTTGAGGTTCTGTTACATGTCCACGGCCTTGGGGAAGGGAGGGGTGAGGAAACAGTCAAAGCATCTTTGTTGTTTGCAAAACATTCCAGGAGGAGTTGAGATAAGTCCGGCATCAAGGCCACAGTTTGGGTCAGGCAGAACTCGTGAATTGTTGTTTCTGCCTTTTAAAGTCTCGCTAGTATATATTCCTCTGATGGAAACTCCAAAACAGCCGAATTGATCCTTTACTCCAAAAGCTCACAGCTTCTCCAGATTATTCCACCATTCATGAGTGGTGCCAGGGAGATCACAGTCCTGATAACAGCTGCTCCAATTCCCTGTCACAGCTCCACATTCAGTCCGAGCACTGTCAAGCTTCAACACCTCCACACAAATTTGTAGACAACCAGATTTCACCAACCAAACAGTAGAATCTAGTTGTCATCATCAATCCAATTTGTTCCTTAGAGGTCAGAGAGTCCTCCTTACCCTGACTCCTGTCGGGAGAAGTTGATCGATTTTGTTGAGAGACCAGCTGATCCTTCCAATTAAGAGGTATGCAGGGAAAAAAAATGAGGCTTTTTTTAAGGGTTCACAGGACAAAAGAACGCAGCAGGGATGGGGGGGGCACGTCTGGTTTCACCGTAGAATAGCAGGAAAAAAAGCGGCAGTGGCATCCACTGTTGAGATCAGGTTAAGAACATGGCAAGCATAGCGATGATGCTTTGGCAGCTGATATTGGCTTGGCTTCCAGTAAGATGGCGCCCGTGTACATGGCCTGCAATCTTTCTCTGACGATACTGTTTGGATTATTTCTGCTTTTTTTGTTTTTTTGTCTGGGATATCAACTCGCTGCTTGTGTATGACCGACAACAGCTCCTCGATCTTCGATTGTCTGTATCTGCTGTCGCTGATTCGGACCATTTTGATCGTGACTCGGGACCCCCCCCCCCCTCTTCCACCCCTTCTGGCAGACGTGCCTGCTTGTTTACGCTGGGCCCCAAGCCTGCCTTTTTGGAGATATCGCTCCAGACGCCGCAGAAAACGTGCCGGCCGGCTGGTAAAACTCAAAGCTCTGCGTGGTCAACGTTTCCACAGCCAGCTTCCTACGTTCCCAGACCAGGGAAGATATGGGTGTTGTCTACTGGCCCGGCACTTGGACCGTCCTGGAGGCGCTGTTTTTAAAAATCTGCAACCGTTGGCATGCACCACCCCCACCATGGCTGGTTCTGTGTCGGACCAGATCAGGATGTGCCTCATCAACACAAGGTCTGTTGCCAACAAGACTTTTATCCTAAATGACTTTTTTAAAGACGAGGGACTAGATTTTCTTTTTCTCACGGAATCCTGGTTGCCTTTGGGTGACTCAAGCGCCTTGGTGGAACTTTTACCTCCTGACTATCTGTGCTTTAATGCCCCGCGGCCATCAGGCCGGCGAGGTGGTAGAATATTAACTGTATTTAAATCAAACTTTTCCTGTAAACAGTTGTCCACCCTCATGCCCTGCTCCAGTTTTGAGCTGAGTGCTTTTGAACTCGGACATTCTCCTCCCGTTCTGTGCGCGATTGTTTATCTTCCCCCTCGTTCCAAGGACTTCATAAGTGAATTCTCTGATTTTCTGGCTTACATCATACCAAGATATGATCACTTTATTATCGTTGGTGACTTTAATATTCACGTCTGTTGTCAGGAGAAGCCGTTAGTGAAGGACTTCCTTGATTTGTTGGACTCATTTAATTTAACTCAACATGTAAATGGTCCCACCCAACAACATGGTCACACTCTGGATCTCATTTTAACACGTGATGTCTCTGTTTGTAATTTGGTAATCGGTGACAACGTTCTCTCAGACCACATGCCTGTCTTGTTTGATATCATCCCGCCTTGTCCTAATGCTAAGTCATGTGATTCTTCACGCGCCATTAACCGTTTCACTGCTGCATGTTTTACTGAAGCTTTTAGCTCTGAGAGGATCGATCAGCTCTCAGTGTCTCTCTCCACCGAGGAGCTAACCTCTCAGCTTAACTCTGTTTGCTTCAATATTCTGGACCGTTTTGCTCCCGTTAAAACCAGGAAAACAAAACTTTTATCAGAACCATGGCTTAATGACGTCACTCAAGCCGTTAGACAGCAGTGTAGGAGAGCAGAACGCAGGTGGAGGAAAGACAAGCTGCAGGTTTCTTTTCAAATCTTAAAGGAGAGTTGGCGTCATTATCAGAAGGCAGTTAAAGCCGCCAAATCAAAGTTCTTTTCTGCGATAATTGCCTCAAACTCCCACAACCCCCGAGCCCTTTTTTCCACCCTGAACTCAGTTCTACACCTCAGTGAACCTTCACCTCTAGAAGCCTCAACTGAGCTGTGTGAAAACTTCCTCCGTTTCTTTTCTGAAAAAGTTGCAAACACCCGGGCACTCATTTCTCCACCTGCTCATGATCTGTCCATCCCATCTCATTGTGTTGCTGTTCTTGACCACTTCGAGCCCATCTCTCTGTCTTCCCTGGAGCAGGTCATGTGCGGCATGAAGCCATCTGGCTCCCCTTTTGACGTTGTCCCCCCTCGACACCTTAAGGAGCTTCTTCCTGTTCTGGGCCCTCCTGTTCTTGGCATTGTGAACAGCAGCTTAGCCTCAGGTGTGGTGCCAATAACTTTTAAACATGCTGCTGTCCAACCTCTCCTGAAAAAACCTAGCCTTGACCCCTCAGTCATGTCCAACTTCCGGCCTGTCTCCAAACTCTCATTTGTCGCCAAACTACTGGAAAAAATTGTAGAGTCCCAGCTGAAATGCTTTCTAGA
>NW_023620033.1:0-7615 GCF_014905685.2 Nematolebias whitei
AGGTGCACTTTCCAGTACCCCCTCCAAGGACTCCAGAAAGGGTGGATAATCTGAACTGCCATTTGGTACATAAGCACAAACGACAGTCAGAACCCGTCCCCCCACACGTAGGCAGAGGGAGTCCACCCTCTCATTCACGGGGGTGAACCCCAACACATAGGCACCAAGCTGGGGGGCAATAAGTACGCCGACGCCTGCTCGGCGCCTCTCACCAGGGGCAACTCCAGAGTGGAAGAGTGTCCAGCCCCTCTCAAGGAAACTGGTTCCAGAGCCCAAGCCATGCGTAGAGGTGAGTCCGACTATTTCTAGCCGGAACCTCTCAGCCTCACACACCAGCTCAGCTCCTTCCCCACCAGTGAGGTGACATTCCACGTCCCAATAGCCAGCTTCTGTAGTTGAGGATCAGACCGCCAGGGTCCCCGCCCTCGGCCACCACCCATCCCACATTGCACCCGACCCCTTTGGCCCCTCCCACAGGTGGTGAGCCCATGGGAAGGGGGACCCACGTCTCCGCTTCGGGCTGTGCCCGGCTGATCTCCATGGGTAAAAGCCCGGCCACCAGGCGCTCGCTCGCATGCCCCACCTCCAGGCCTGGCTCCAGAGTGGGGCCCCGGTGACCCACGTCCGGGCAAGGGAACACTAGGTCAATTTATTTGTCTCATCATTGGGGTCTTTGGGCTGCACTTTGTCTGGTCCCTCACCTAGGACCTGTCTGCCATGGGTGACCCTACTAGGGGCATAAAGCCCCTGACAGCATTGCTCCTAGGATCATTAGGACACTCAAACCCCTCTACCCTATTATATCCTTTGATAACAAATTCCAAATTTGATTTTAACCACGTCTCTTGTATGCATATGATTTCTGGTTTTTCATCAAGTCCATCTAAATATCCTTTAAATCATTGTCCATTGGCAATTAAACTTCTAGCATTCCATTGTAATATTATATATTGTCACCTGGTGTTCCTGGTCTTCCATCGGCTTCCAACCTTTTGTTAATGTTTTCCCAAGATCCCTCTTTGAACCCCAAAAATTTTTCAGCTCCTCTCATGATTATTTTAATTTTCTCTGTTTTATGTGTGGCCTGGTCAGTGCAGTTTATGACATATGCTATTAATAATATCAGGTTTTCGACTGGCATTGTGATATTTTCCTCTGTTTGCTGTTTACTGGTACTTTGTTGTGGGTTTTGGTTCTCTGTTTGTCCTGTCGCTCTTGTCTTTTGTTCTTTGACACTTTTGACTGCCTCTGCATGTGTGATATTTTTACCTGTTGGATTTTTTTTGCTGTTTTCCTCACTTCACACCCTCCATATGTAACTCTATGTTGTCCTCCACAGTTGCAACACTTCTCATTTTCTTTGTTGAGGTCTTTCAAACTATGAGAACCAACTTTCAAACACTTAGCTCAAAACTGCCTCAACCTGAGATCGTTCAGTGGAAGGAAGACAGAGTCAAAAACACAGCCTGAGAAGTGGTTCTGAATTCAGACAAAGATTTATTTTACCTTCACAGCGCTGGAAAGGAAGACATCTCACATGCACCTTACATCCATCTAACACGTCTCAGTTACAAATGTATTTGCTTCGTTTAAATACAGCCTTATCAGTCACATTGGGATGTCCTTATCATGATGTTGTTCTGAGTCAGTCGGCGCTACTGGGCGTGGTCTGGCATGGTCTTGGTTTTTTTTGCCCACTGCCCCAGCTGAATGTGATCTGTTCTTGGCAAGATAACAGTAGTCTCTGGTTCCCTTGTACAAGGAGTTATGCACATCAAGAACCCACATGACGCACATCATGACCCTGCAGTTTTTCACCATACACAGAGAAATATTTCATGTCAGAGCATAGCAAAAAAGATGACATTATACAACATTTCCCCCTTTTGGTCCCCCCAAGGGGACCACCTCTTTGGCTGCAAACATCTGTCCCTGACGAGTGTCCAGAACTTGTGCCGGAGAAATCCCCAGGGCAACGGTGTAGTGGTGCGGGGTAAAAACAGCACAATGCCTCACGCCCCTTGTGACGACGACCAAGATGGCGTTCCAGTGCACTCTCACAATCATCCTTACCCTGTGTCATAAGTTTAACAAAATTGCTGTTTAAATGATATAACAATAGCAATCAAATGAGCCATTAATAAGATAAATATAGTACAACTTAGTGAAAAAACGCAATACAATGTCTAAAAATGTAATTCTCTGTCAGTTGATTATAAAGCGCACAGTGGATGCCTGTATTTTAAAAGGACCACAACTTGTTGGCCTGCGTCTTTAACAATGACTACGAATTGGTTGGACAATTAAGGTCCATCTCATAGAGGCATCGTTCTGTCGCGTTGCCACAGACTGAAAGAGAAAGAGAGAGAGAGAGAGTTTCAGTAAAAATTTAAAATGTGGCCACATGCATTTATCTAAGTTTCCTATTGCTAGCAGTATGATAAAATATCCAAACCAATATTCAACAGTAATTTGGGAGCAGGGGAAGCAAAGTAACACATGTAATTATAATATGTATAAGAATCAACTTAAAGCAAAGAAAAATGGTGAAAAACACATATTAGGAGACAGGTTATGAAGCCAGTGTCAGCAGTTCTTGGGTTATGCCACCAGGGAGAGCTCGAATTCTGTGTGGCTTGAAGGATCGCTGGTTGACAACATCTGATATCCAGAAGGTCTATCCCCGCTCCCTTTCTCGATGGTCGAGGTGATACAGCGCACCACGAGTGATCTTGCACAGGGCACACAGCACAACCACATATGACCAGTGCACTCAGCGTCCTCAATCCCTCAAGTGCCCTGGTCACTGACCCATCAGAACCTGTATTGTTGGGGATGAAAGTACAACACATATCTCCAAACATAGTACAATTTCAGCCCTCTAAGGCATGTGACTGCATTTTCTATCTCTACCACTAAAAAGGGGTTTGTCAATATAAAATATTTCATTATTACTTCTACACTATAATGGTTTTATAGAACCACATTCCATTCATACTTTCATCCCTTTTTTTTATGTTTACAAACCTGAACCTCAAAAAGGATATGATGGATTTCTCCAGAGACCTTTACTCTGGATCTTCCTGAAAGAAGCAAAGTTATTTTTCACAAGAAAACACAGCAATATGTGATTACCACATGCAGTGAAGATGAGTAATCAGAAGAGTTAAGGTTTCAAAGTTTAGTGGTGAATATTTGGCATGAGTGATGTTAATTTTTGTTAAGATGATAGATTTTATTTGTCTTATTTCCTCCTGCCTGTGGGAAAGAATTTAGTAAATGCATGCGCAGAAAATATATTTTCATTGATCACCCTGTCTTCAAAACAGCACAATACAGCATTAAACATTGAGTTTGCTGATAAATGGAGCTGGAAAAATAAAAGGAAGTCAAAATCAGTTATTCAGCTCTGCCATAGCTCCTCTGGAGATCTGTTTAGGTAAAACCTAATTAATTTATCAGTCCAGTCCAGTCTTAGTCATGTCAAATCAAATGTATTTAAGAACACAGATCCACCACATTTTCATTGTTCTTCTGGGTCTAGGGGCGTCCCCCTAAGAGATCCGTCATGTACACATTCAAAGGAAGAAAGATAAATACTTTGGTTATTAAGAGCGTTGTAACTTAAAATCTCCTATTTACATACAAATGATCTAGCAAAGCAAGTCTGTACATCAATCACTGTTCCTTATCAGTCGCCCTCTTAGTCTCCACATGTTCTTTTTCTTCTGGTGCCGCCCCCTTTTGGAGTTCAGTAACCTGTTCAAGTGTAAGTTTGTATTTTATCTCTTCCTCTGCTGCGACTGTCATCATCAAGGGAGAGTATCCTACTGCGGCTTTTGCTGCGTTGTCAGCTGCTTGATTTCCCTGAGCTGTGTAGGAGTCACTGTTATCATGTCCTTTGCATTTCATTACTGCCACTCTCAAGGGCAGCAGAAGAGCCTCTGCTAACTCTTTCATGTCTGCTTCGTGTTTAATGGTTTTTCCCCCTGCTGTCAAAACACCTGCTCTAATCCATTGACAAAGTTCCACATGGACTGCTCCTACTGCATAGGCGGAATCCGTGTAAACATTCACTTTCTGATTCTCTGCTAGTTTCAGTGCTTCTACCACTGCTCTGACCTCTGCTGTCTGTGCAGATGGTGCACCTTCCAGCTGTTCTGCTTTTATCACTTCATAGCCTGTATCTGTTTTTTCCACTATTGCATAACCTGCTTTCAGGCCTTCTGTTGGATGTCTGTAACAACACACGTCTGTGAATAAGTGTCTTACCTGTATTCCCCAAAGTGGGGATGCTTCTAGATCTGGCCTCACTTTCTCCAGCTTGACCACCAGCTCTTCACATCAGTGAGGCTCACCTTCTGCAACACAATCTGCCATATTTATTCTCTCATGTGAGAATGTTATGTTGGGGGCTTCTAAGATTTTTGATAGTCTGTGTTGTCTAAGAGCTGTCATCGTAAAACACTGTGAGTTCACATAGGCAACCACGCTATGTGTTGTCAGCACCTGCAAGGCGTGGCCCATGACTATGTGTGCTGTTTTTTTTAAATCAGTTTCGCTATCCCGGCTACATGTTGTGTGCATGGAGGATGTCTTTTTTTCCATGTTGTCCATCATAAGTGAGAAGTACTGTAATACTTTCCTCTCTCCCCCTTTTCTCTGAAACAAAACCCCATTTATTGCGTGTTTTGTTACAGAGACATCCAGGAAGAAAGGACAGCTGTAATCTGGTAAGGTTAATTCAGCTGCCGATGCCATGTGTTGTTTTAGATGAGTAAAGGCGTCTTCTGCTTCTTTTGTCCAGGTTAGTGGACTATTCAAATTTCTCATACCTTGTTCCTTGACCAGATGGCGCAAGGGTTGAGTCAGGTCCGTGTATGCTGGCAAGTAGCTACGACTATAGCCGGTGAGTCCAAGGAAAGATAACATGTCCTTCACCCGTAGTGGTTTTGGATGTGTCAGGATGCTCTGCTTATGTGCTGAAGACATGCTAGTGGTTCCTGCAGAGATTACACGGCCCAGGAAAGAAACCTGTTTTCTACCAATCTGCAATTTAGTTTTACTAACCTTAAAACCAGAGCCGTGTAAGTGTTGTAGGACAAGTCGTGTAGCTTCCACGCAGAGATCAGCAGTGGGAGCAGCCAACAGCAAGTCGTCCACATACTGGATCAGTGTGGTGTTGCCGAGAAGTGGACAGGTTTGCAAAACGTTCTTCAGGACCTGGTTAAAAATGCCTGGAGAGAGAGAGAATCCTTGTGGAAGTCTCATGTATCTCCACTGTCTGCCTTTGTAGGTGAATGAAAACAGGTCACGGCAGCTGTCCTCTAGAGGGAGACAAAAGAACGCGTTAGCCAAGTCAATACAGGTGTATCATTTTTGAGAAGGTTCCAAGGCTGAGATGGATACATAAGGATTAGGAACAGGTACTGTTGGAGTGGACAAGATAGCATTTATGGCTCTTAAATCATGGGCCATGCAATATTTTCCTGTCCCTTTCTTTTCTACTGGTAAGATGGGTGTATTCCAGTCAGAAGTTGAGGGTTCTAAAACCCCAGCCTGTATTAGACCTGCAATAGTGTCGGCGATTCCCTCCTCAGCTTGAAGCTTGTGGGGATATTGTGGTACCCAGATTGGGGTGTTTGTGTTTACCTTAAAGGTTATGGGAGCACAAGAGACGTGTCCAACATCAGTTGGAGACTGTGCCCAGAGAGAGTCAGGAAGTGAAGCCAGCATGTCCTCAGCAGTGTGGTAATCTGTCCGTTCTCTCCCATGTTGGCGAGTCAGCAGGTCATGTTCAAGGTCGATCTGTTCAGAACTTTCAAACTGTATTCTGTATGTGTCACACGATTTTGAATAATACAGACCTGGTGCTGTGGTGCGCGTCCAATCTGTGGTAGCTAGAGAGCGTTTAACCATCCCTCCTAACTCCTTGGCTTGTCGCTCAGGATTTATAGAGAGAGATAAATGGGGGACAGCTTCATCACTCTTTAATGAGTGATTTGAGTGATCATTTACTAGTTTTCATGATTTACAAAAATGATCAAAGCATTACAAAAGAAATTACAATTAAGGAAAAAACAATAAACACATCAAAAAAAGCAATGGACAAATAAAAATATGATTTACATAAACAAAGCTGGAAAGACGTGTATGTTGATGATGTGAACAGATCATATGATGAGTTTATGAATATTTTAGGAGCTCTGTATGAAAAGAATTGTGTGCAAAATAATTATACAAAGAGAAATGTTGTTGACCAACCATGGATGACGAAAGGGTTGAGAAATGCTTGTAAAAAAAAAAGAATTATTTGTATACATGTTTCTTGAAATTAAGAACACAAGAGGCTGAAGAGAAATATAAGAAGTATAAAAATAAATTAGTAGCGATTATAAGGAAACACAAGAAGGAATATTATAGTGATTTATTAAATAAAAGTAATGGTGATATGAAAGCTGCATGGCGAGTAATAAATAGTGTTCTGAAAAGTCATAAAGCAAAAACGGGTATTTCACAATATTTTTTGAAGGATGACAATGAAATTGTAAATGGATTTAATCATCATTTTGTGAACGTTGGATCAAGCCTTGCAGCTAAAATACCAAAAGTGGACAATAATGGGAACCATTCAGTTGTAAGTTGTGACAACAGTATTTTTCTTAATGGAACTGACAAAGAAGAAATAATGAATGTAGTAAAAAAAACTTACAGATAAGAGATCAAAAGACTGGGTGGACTTCGATATGATGCTTGTAAAGGACATAATGAGTTATGTTATCGAGCCGTTTACATATATTTGTAATTTATCATTTTCAAAAGGAATATTTCCAGACAATATGAAAGTAGCTAAGGTAGTTCCTCTCTTTAAAAATGGTGATAAATGTGTGTTCAACAATTATAGACCAATATCCTTATATTATTATCATTATCCAATAATTATAAAACTACACTACAGGCATTAACAATACTACAAAAAAGAGCAATACGAATAATCCATAAGGTGGGATATTTAGAAAGCACTAATATACTATTTGTAAAATCTAAATTATTAAAGTTCATTTACATATTGAAACTACAGACAGCTCTAATTCTTTACAAAGCAAAAAAAAAAAACAATTACCAGAAAACATTCAAAACCTGTTTAAAATTAAGGAGCAAATTTATATGTTATGGGGGAATCACAGTTTAAAATATGCTAATTCAGAACTACTAGAAAAAACTTTTGTGTATCAGTAAGTGGAGTCAAACTGTGGAATAATTTGAATATTGAACTTAAACAATGTCCAAACATAAAACTGTTCAAATTATCATATAAACATATGATTATTGCTGGATATAATGTATAATAATATTATTCATTTATTATTATTGTTGTCGTTTTTTTTTTTTTTTTTGTTTTGTTATTGATGCTTTTGTTATTGGTGAAGTTAAAGGAATAATAATTGTACATCTACTATAGTTAACTTAAATAGAGACTATATTGATGGATAAATATGGGTTTATTTGTTATACTGTATGTATGGATTATACATGTAATGAATGTAAGATTATGTAAGTGGTTAAGGAGTGGGAATTTTGATAAGTTTATACTTCTACCCACTCCCTTGAATAT
>NW_023620034.1:0-1031 GCF_014905685.2 Nematolebias whitei
GGATTACGTTGGCCTCCTAGTAGGTCCAGACGGAATACAACCACAATTGACTCGCACCCAAGGCCTAGACAACCTCAAAGTCCCAACCAATCTCAAAGAACTACAGAGTCTCTTGGGAGTGTGTAATTACTCTCGCCAGTTCATAGAGCATTATGCGGACCTCGCAAAACCACTGACTGAACTCTTAAAGAAAGACGTTCCTTTTGTCTGGACTGATACACAGCAGCAGGCAATGAACGCTCTCAAAGACAGGCTCAAGTTAGCCCCATGTCTAGTCTACCCGGACTACAACAAAGAGTTCTACTTGGAAGTGGGCTTCTCAACTCACTGCATGAGTGCAGGTCTGTACCAAATACACGACAAAGACAAGCGTGTTGTGGCCTACGCCAGCAAAACAATGGCAGGCCCTGAATTACGGTATTCAAACTGTGAGAAGGCTCTATTGACAACTGTGTGGGCAGTGAAACATTTCTCCTGCTATATTGGTGGACAGAGGATTATTGTTGAGACACAACACCAGCCAATAACGTTTCTGAACAGCCAACGCATCAGAGATGGTGTGGTGACAAACTCACGTGTAGCCACATGGCTTATGGCACTTCAAAGTTTTAACCTAGACATCCGCTATGGTCAAAATAAGAAGTCACACTTGGGCACTGATTTGGCAATCTGCCAAGAATGTACACAGGATGTACCAGCCACCCAACAGCCGGTTGTGAGTAAACCCTCAGCTGCTGAGATATCTGTAAAGATATGACGACATTGTACGTGGATGGATGCTCATTCCACCACGAGAAAATCTGCAAAGCAGGTGTTGGAGGAGTTCTCCTCCAGGACCTAGAACAGGTCACATTTGGCTATAAATTGGGCTCTCAGTCTTCTCAGTACGCTGAGATAGCTGGAATCCTAATAGGCCTACAGATGGCAGTGGAACGCTCCATCCAGACGCTAGTCATCTGCACTGACTCTAACTATGCTCGACTTAAAGTTTGTTTTCTCAGTCATCCAGGTATATAACAACAAAAAAGGTT
>NW_023620034.1:1041-4726 GCF_014905685.2 Nematolebias whitei
ACTCTTGTGTTTCAAGCCTGCCTCAGATACCCCTGAAGTCTGGCCTTACAGTCTTACATCGGGGAAACAAAACAGCCACTGGCCAAAAGGATGGCCCAGCACAGAAGATCAACATCATCAGGCCAGGACTCTGCGGTCTACACTCATCTCCAGGCCAGCGGTCACTCTTTCAGGGATAAAGATGTTCACATCCTGGACAGAGAGGAACGATGGTTTGAGAGAGGAGTAAAGAAGGCCATCTTTGTGAAAATAAATCGTCCATCGTTAAACAGGGGTGGAGGCCTCCGGGTTCAACTGTCCCCCTCTTACAATGCTGTGATTGCTAGTATCACTCAGCCCTCTGTGAACAGTAAACAGCCATCAGTGTGCTAATGATCCATTGTTAGGCTGATGGTCCTTCTTGAGCATGTGATCAGCTGGTTTTGGTTGTCAGCAGCAAAACTGGTTGATCCACTCTGTGACGGTGCTATTTAAGAGACTGAGCTGAATACAGCTCCTCAGACTGAGGAAGTCTCTCGGATGAGAGACGAAACGTTTCTACATTTTTTTGTTGATTTGCTTTGTTTTGTTTTTTTGAATGTCCAGAGGACCAGATTTAACTTTTTTAGATTTTTCTACCTGGATTATTGAGCATGCATCAGGATACGGACGTAAGAGTTTTTCTGCTCCAGGTGGTTGAGCGCAATGTGGACCACAGAGGAGATGGCATCCTCTGTTGATTGGTTCTCACGGTATGCATACTGATGAGGGTCCTCGTTAATGTTGATGGTTGTTTTGATGTGAGTCATGACCAGTTTTTCGAAGCATTTAGCAACTATCGGGGTGAGGGCCACTGGCCGATAGTCATTCAGACCAGTCACTGTAGAGCTTTTTGGGACTGGGATGATGGTGGCAGTCTTCAGGCAGGTGGGAACTGCCTCCAGGGTAAGTGAGTTGTTAAAGATGTCTGCCAGCACCTCGCAGAGCTGACCGGCGCATTCCTTCAACACTTTTCTGGGGATGTCGTCTGGGCCAATTACTTTGTGCGGATTAATCCTCCTGAAAGTACTTCTTACTTCGGCTAAGGTCACGCTGAGATGCTCTTCATTCGGTGGTGAGATGAGTCTGGTGCTAGGTGGTCTGTTCAGGTCTTCAAAACGTGCACAGAACTTGTTGAGGGCATCAGGCAGAGATGGGTCTTTGGGGCATTGTTCGCTTCTTCCTTTATAATCTGTTATGCACTTAATGCCCCTCCACATGCTCCGAGGGTCTTGTGAGATGAATTGACCCTCGATCCTCTGTGCATATGTGTCCTTGGCCTTCTTAATACCAGCAACCAGCTCTTTTCTTGTCCTACTCAGCTCCTCTGAGTTTACAGACCTGAAGGCAGTGTTCCTGGCTTCCACCAGGGTGTGCACCTCTGCATTCAGCCAAGGTTTCATGTTTGGGTAGCTTTTAATATCTCTGATAGTGGAGACGGTCTCAGTACATATACTAATGTAACCCAGAACTGAGGATGCGTATTGGTCAAGATCAAGCGAACCTCCATTTTCAGTAGCTTCTCTGAAAACCTGCCAGTCTGTTCGGTCAAAACAATCTCTCAGTATGGGGCCACTGTCCTGGATCCAACATTTAACTTTCTTTTGTATTGGTCTGGAGCGTCTCAGCGGGGGCATGTAAGAAGGAGCCAGGAAGATTGAGATGTGGTCTGACAGTCCTAGGTGGGGGCGGGGTTCGGCTTTGTATGCATCTTTTACGTTCGTGTAAACACGGTCCAGCATCTTGTCCCCACATGTTGGAATTGTCACATGCTGATTAAAGTTTGGGAGACAGTCCTTTAGATTCACGTGATTAAAGTCTCCGACTACAACGTAAAGAGCTTCGGGGTGTTTGCTCTACAGCGAGCTGATATCATGAATCTCCTGCAGTGATTCATTAGCATTAGCGTCCGGAGGAATGTAAACAACCGTGATGAAAGTCACTGTGAATTTGCGGGGTAGATAATGTGGCCGACATTTCACTGTTATTTGCTCCAAAGCCTTCGAGCATGAGTTATTTACAACAGTACAGTTCGTGCACCAACTTTTACTCACGTAAATGCACACGCCACTTCCCCGTGATTTCCCCCTTAGCTCGCTGCAGCTGTCCGCTCGAAAAAAGAGTCTGTCATCCAGCTGGAAGACTGTATCCGGCATTTTGCTTGTAATGTATGTACTTACATAGGTGTGTATAAGTACACATTGTATGTTTACGTAGCTGATGTGTATTTATATTGTGTGTATGTGTGAGGTGAGTGAAGGTCAAGTTAGTCCGCTGACATGAACTCATGGCTGAAGAGCCATCAGCATTGGTGGCCATGGAGGTCTGGAATAGAAGAAGAGCAGAAAAAATTACACACAAAACTGAAAGAGCACAGATAATAGTAAAGAGAAATACTTAAAACATAAGAAATAAGACACAATTTAGTAATATGATTATATATCTATTATTTTCTTTATATTTGTTCTTCCACTTATTTCATCGTCACTCAAACAACTGCCTCTTCACACTGTTGTGGTTAGAGAAGTACATGAACCTGACACTCAGCTCAGAGAGACTCAGGAAGTATACAACCACTCTGTCATCACTCAATACGTTACCAATCAAACCTCTTCATCAGTTCATCTCTTGAACTTTAATTGTAAATATTTTACATCATAAACATTTGACAGATAAACTTGAACATTAACTGAAGAGCAACAATCTGAAGAGCTGACCAGGATGTAGAAACGGAAACTCTACTGTTAATATCTCAGTAAAATTACACTTCCTCTTCTTATAAAGAGCACCTTGTCATTCAGTCTCGTCCTTCTTTCCTTTCCTCCTTTTTCTTTGCAACACTCATCTGCTCTTTCCTTCTCTTTGCTTTATCAGTCTTCCTATTTTCTTCTGCTCCCATTCACTCTTTTTCCATCAATTTTTGTATTTTTCTTCTCTTTAACTCTTTTTTCTATTCAATTCAATTCAATTCAAAAATACTTTATTAATCCCAGAGGGAAATTATATGTTGTGGTAACTCATCATCCTGGTTTCATTAATGAGTTGTTAAAGATGCTGATGGCTGTGGGCAGCAAGGATCACTTGTAGTGGTCTGTCCTACAACGGATTTCAAGAAACCTCTGACTGAAGACACTTTGTTGTTGTATGACATTCTGATGAAGAGGATGCTGAGGGTTGTCTATAACATTCTTCATTTTATGAAGAATCCTTCTTTGTACAATCATCTCCAAAGTTTCTAGAGGAGTCCCCAGAACTGAACCAGCCTTCTTTATGAGCTTGTTGATATTTTTTAAGTCACTTGCTCTGGTGCTGCTACCCCAGCAGATGATGGCAGAAGAGATAGCGCTCTCTACAACAGACTTATAGAAGATATGCAGCATCTTGCTGCAAATATTGAAGGACTTCAGCTTCCTCAAGAAGTACAGTCTGCTCTGTCCCTTCTTGTAGACAACTTCACCGTTGCATTTCCAGTCCAGTCTATTGTCCAGGTGAACTCCAAGGTATTTATACTTCTCCACCACCTCCACTTGTTCTCCCATGATGGAAATGGGGTTGGACCTGTTCCTGTTTCTCCTGAAATCTACAATCTGTCATGAACCAGAGGCCGGATCGCAAACATAAACAACAACCACTGAGAGGGTTAAAAGATTTATTGTGAAATAAAGTA
>NW_023620034.1:4736-7612 GCF_014905685.2 Nematolebias whitei
GAGTGTGCAGCATGACAGAGGAGCTGACAGAGAGCAGAGCTATGACACAATCATCTCCTTTGTTTTGTTCACTTTCAAGATGAGATGATTGTTTCCACACCATGCCACAAAGTGGTCCACCAGTTCCCTGTACTCAGCTTCTTGTCCATCTCTGATACACCCGACCACTGCAGAGTCATCTGAATATTTCTGCAGATGACAGGAGTCTGTTTTATACTGGAAATCTGAGGTGTACAGAGTGAAAAGGAATGGTGAGAGTACAGTCCCCTGTGGTGCTCCTGAGCTACTGACCACCTGGTTAGACACACAACCCTTCAGTCTCACAAACTGTGGTCTGTCTGTCAGGTAGTCTTTGATCCATGTGATTGTTGAGGCCTCCACCTGAGTCTTCTGGAGTTTCTGACTAAGCAGATCAGGCTGGATTGTGTTAAATGCACTGGATAAATCAAAGAACATGACTCTCACAGTGCTGTCTGCCTTTTCTAGGTGACAGTGAGTTTGCTGAAGCAGGTGTATGATGGCATCTTCAACTCCAAGTCCACGCTGATAAGCAAACTGCAGTGGGTCCTGATATTTTTTATTATTTTATTTAATTTATTCATTTCATTGCATTAAAACCATAACAACTCAAAAATAATGAAAAAAAAATGTATACAGTCAAAATAAAATGAAAGGCAGCAGAAGAAGAATTAATCTTATAATATCTGCCCCTTTTTTACCCTTACTGTCTTGTTACCAAACAAAAACAAAAAGCAAGACGTGCAACAACTTCAGTGATTTAAAACAAGATCAACTAAAGAACAACATTATCAACTCAAACAATAACTTTAGTGGATTCAATTTGGAGTTTTTTGTATTCTGTCAAATAACTCTCCTTTAACATTCTCTTAAATATATGTTGAGATCTGGCATTTTTAAATGTATCGTCCAGACCATTCCATAATCCTATCCCCTGGATTACAGAGGATCGTTCTTTTAAACTAGTGCTAAAATAAGGCTTCACAAACATTTCTATCCCTTTAAGAAAATAAACACTCTCCCTTTTAATAAAATGTACTTGAATATTGACGGGCAATATGATTTTATGAGCCCTATACATAATCTGCAAAATGCTGTAATTGACCAAATCATAGAATTTCAATATCTGGAGTTGACAAAACAATACATTTGATGGATGTCTTAATTTTTGTCTGGTGATAATTCGTACTGCTCTTTTCTGTCAAATAAAAAGACGGTTTGTAATTGTTTTACATGCTTTACCCCAGACTTCGATACAGTAATTTAAATGAGGAACAATCAGTGCATTATACAACATAAATAGTGCTTTTTCATTAAATAACTCCTTTACTTTGTACGGAATTGCTATCGATTTTGCTACTTTTGTTCTTAAGTTATTTATATGAGATTTCCATGTCAATTTTTCATCAATAATAACACCCAAGAACTTCACCTCATTAACTCTAAGAATCTCAGTTCCTTCTACCATAAATGGAGCATCAACTTTTCTTTTACTATTACTGAATATCATATAATATGTTTTATCTAGATTTAATGATAATTTATTAAGATGAAACCAATTTTGAATTTTCACAAATTCTATTTGTGTCATTTTCAGCGTTTGTTCTATATCTTTACCCTGACAAAAAAAAAGTTGTATCATCTGCAAATAAAATACATCTAAAAAGACCTGACACATTTACTAAGTCGTTTACATATAAATTAAATAACTTAGGTCCAAGTACTGAACCCTGGGGCACTCCACACATGATATTACAAAACTCAGATCTTCTGTCATGTAGTTGAACAAACTGTTTCCTTCCTTCTAAATAACTATTTACCCATTTTAATGCTGGCCCTCTAATACCATATCTATACAACTTCTCAAGAAGAATCCCGTGGTCTATAGTATCGAAGGCCTTCCTTAAATCAACATAAATACTAATACAACACTGTTTTTGGTCAATAGCAGTTGTTATTTGTTCCATAAATTCAATGAGTGCCATTGATGTAGAATTGTTTGGTCTAAATCCATATTGACTATTACTTAGTATATTCTGTTTATCAACAAATCGATCCAATCTGATAACAAATAGCTTCTCCAAAATCTTCAAAAATTGTGGCAATAATGATATCGGTCTATAATTATTAAACACATGTTTCTCCCCATTTTTAAAAAGTGGAATTACTTTGGCTATTTTCATATTGTTTGGAAATATTCCTGTTGAGAATGACAGATTACATATATATACAAACGGCTCAATAACATAATTAATTATTTTTTTTACAATCATCATATCCATGTCTATACAATCTTTTGATCTTTTGTCTTCCATATTTTTTACAATATTCAGTATTTCTTCTTTGTTGGTTCCTTCAAGAAAGATACTGTTGGTACAACCTGTAACTGTAGAATTCACATTTGTATCCACTTTTGGTCTTTTGTTTGCAAGACTTGGGCCAACATTTACGAAATAATGATTAAACTCATTTACAATTTCATATTGATCATGGATCTCATTACCATCCTTTACAAAGTCTTGTGGAACACTTGGTTTAGTTTCATGATTTTTCAGAACACTGTTCATTATTCGCCATGTTACCCTCATGTTACCATTACTTTTGTCTAATAAATTACTATAATATTCCTTCTTTTGTTTTCTTATTATCCATACCAACTTGTTTTTATACTTCTTGTATCTTTCTTCTGCTTCTTTTGTTTTTAGTTTTAGGAAGCATGCATACAGGTGGTTCTTTTGTTTACAAGCGTTTTTTAACCCTTTAGTCATCCATGGTTTATCAACAACATTACGCTTTGTATCATTTTTTTGTACACAATTTTTTTCATACAGTGTTCCTAAAATATTAATGAATACTTC
>NW_023620035.1:0-317 GCF_014905685.2 Nematolebias whitei
AAGCAGTCACTGGGAGTTTTGTTTCACATTTCATTTTATGTTTTATATTTTTATATGCGAGGAAAATAATTCTCCCAGACAAAGTTTGCAGAAGTATGGAGCCGTTAGTACGACACTGTTAAAGCACACAGACGACGTCCACACAGAGACCATGTAATAAAAGAAACCTTGACACAATATCCGGAGACCAATTTCTCAACAGAGACCATGTATCAAAATTAAAATATTAACAGAATATCCAGAGACCAATATCTCAACAGAGACCATGTATCAAAAATAAAATATTAACAGAATATCCGGAGACCAATATCTCAACA
>NW_023620035.1:327-7600 GCF_014905685.2 Nematolebias whitei
GAGACCATGTACCAAAAATAAAATATTAACAGAATATCTGGAGACCATGTCCTCGTCTCCTCACCAAAGGTGGGAGCTCATAACTCGTCCTACCGTCCGTGGACAGTACAAGGATGCATGAAGCGGCCTAGTAAAACAGGGGCAAACAAATTTTAAGGCACTTGTTAACTGTCCCTATGTGTGAATATGTGCTTCAAACTTACATGTACAATATTAATGCTGCAAAGAAAGGCACAAAAAAAACAACAACAACAGGTTTAACCTTAGCTGCTTAAAACCGCAGAAAATCTACGGTAAATATTAGCCCATCGAATGTAAACACCATTCACAGTCAAGCTAAAAATTTAACGTAACCAATGGCAGAAATTTTCGGATAAAGAGGAGTTCTGCTCACCTGAATGAGAAGGTGTCTGGTTGAGACTGCAAATGAAGCTGACCAGCCGATGGAGGAAGCTCACAACTGCTCCCACCCCGTTCCTGCTTCAAGACCCTCAGCGTCGGGGTCACCAGTTGAAACGTAATTCTAAGGTCTGAAGCAGGCTCTGAAACAAATGTGCTCAGTATAATTTGCAGGTTTATTGTACAGGTAAGTGGAAATCACAAACTCACATGACGTCTGCCCCTTTCTTTTGAACAGCCGCCCCGTTAACAGCGCGCACCACACTTTTCTTCAGAAACTGGTCACACCCCTTGGTGTCGTCATCTCTGCTCATAGGACAGCCTACTCTTACCATGTGCCCAACCTCTCAGCCAATAATACTTCCATCATTGATGTAAACAACCAAGTGTCAGGATTGTTGCAGAGTGCAGGCGTGTAACTAAAACTCCTTCCTACCGGAAACAAAAACCCAGAAATAAAGGTTCTGCATCAGTTTAATATGCATTTATATTGCAGACCGTAGGTATACACGACTTTCAGTAACATAAAATATAATCCACCTCCATCTCCAGAATGGAGGGTTGTACTGATCTGAGTTTTTCCTTCGGTTCCCCCTGGGAGCCAAGCCTGGCAGAGGAGCTTGGGGCAAAAGCTTCCAGGATGGACCAGCATTCTGTCCCTCAAGGGAAGCATGACCAGATGGTGACAAAGCTCTCTAACCGAGCTCAGCAGTGCTCATTCCAGGCGGCTGCGGCAAACAAAAACGTCGCCCTGCTGGCCTACAGCATCTCAAAGAGGCTGGAGGAAGCAGACTTGCTGGAGGAGACAAAGAGCTCTCGCTGTAAAGCCGCTGACATCATCTTAAACACGTGTGCCACCTCTGTGGTCTGACTGTCACGCATCGCTACCTGGATGACCATGATCCAGAGGACTACCTGGCTCCGCCTCTCGCCGTCCTTGTCCAAGAGGTTGCAGAGAGACCTGCTGGAGGGCTCCATCACCCCATAGGTGCTGTTCGGGGCCAACTTCAGGACTATCCTTGAAAAATAGCAGAGGTCCGAGGAGGTCTCAGAGACGGTATAAGATCTGGTGACGTCACAGTCCTCCTCCCGCTCTTCCAGCCACTGGAAGGAACGCCGTGGCCAGCAACAGCAGCAGAGATGCTCCACAGCTGCGGCAGCGAATTCACGCTCTGCTCCTCCGCCGGCCCCCTCCACCAGGGAACAGCTCATTGAGGGGAATGTGCGTGTTTTTTGATGATGTATGTTTTGAAATAAAACAGAAACATCTCTGAGAGTAAAGTTTAATCAGATTCCAGCCTGACTGTCAGATCAATTGATCTCACAGCTGCCTCTTGTTGTGTTTTTCTTTATTTCTCCACCCGAGCTCTGATACCTATTCAATCCTGCAGGAAGTCATTCAAAGACACACACTTAAATACAAGAGACACGCACCTTCTAGTTTTGAATATTTAATAAGCAAAGAAATAGAGAAGTCATAAAGTAATCAAATCATAAAGTAGTTACAAATTCACAAACATAAACAGTGGATTAGTTAAATGCAGTCATTATTTTATCATATTATTAATTGGATGCATCCCTTTAAACTCTACAATACAACCTTGTTTAAGGAGGAATCTGAAAACGTCCGTCTCTCTGCTTCATTTTGCTGCTGGCTGCTGCTGGCTGCTGCTTCATCTCTCTGCTCACTCCTCCGTCTGCTCACTAACACGAGGAGAGAAAAACTCTGCACATCCTTTGTTCTGTGAAAAAGGGCGTTCCTTACACAGCAAAACTAACTTTTCAGCGCGTTCTGAGTCTGCTGTCATGATTGGCCAGTTTTAATCCAATCAGAAGTGGTTTACATCTGTTACATTATGTAAACAGGAACAGACTTCAATCTTTGGGGGCCTCTTCAAAGTAAAACAGGAAGTGGGTCAATTTCAAAATAAAATAAGAATAGGAATGTTAAATTCAACAAAGAACACACTCTTTATTTCACAACACTCTCTTCACACATTCCCCACACAGAACGAGCCAGTAACCTCTAAACAGCATTTGAAAAGGCACCGCAGTTTGGTAAATATCACAAAACACTCGTCTGCCACATCAGCTAAAAATAATGTTTTTTCAGCAGAATGAGTCCGGTAAAATCCCTCGCTCTCAGCCAGAGCCTGTTGTATTTTCTGCTGTTTCTGCCCACTCACTGCACAGCGGGAGTAAACCTGTATCTCCATGACAGGTGCAGGCTCCACCGAAACGGCGTCTCGTTCAAAAAGCGCTCATGCCTCCTCTCAGTGTGCGCCAGCTCACCTCAGCTCTAACATGAGACCGTAGCTTGGGCTCAGCACAGAGGCACACATACAGCCCTTTCTGTCAGAGCCCCCCTTGGGTCCCCCCCAGAGAATCTCCGGAGCAGGTGACGGCGGTAGGGGGTTTTTAGTCTGGATGATGTCCATGAGAAACATGACACAACACAAAATGCGTGCTCGCTCTCTGAGCGTTACTCAGAGTGGCAGCAAGTGTGTTCCCTGGACAGATGGATGGACCGTCTGATCAGCAGGGGTTACACGCTGCAGTTTGTAGCTCAACCCCCACTGTTCAGAGGGATTATAGAGATGGTAATGTCATATCTAGAACAGAGCTCGTCTCTCCAGTCAGAAGTTAAGGAATTCCTGATGAAAAACGTGATTTCCAGAGTTCCCAACAGAAAGGAAATTACGGGGTTTTCCTCCCACTATTTCCTAGTTCTGAAAAAAAAAACAGAGGGATGAGACCCATTCTCGATCTGTCCATGTTCAACAAATTGATCATGGAGAGACATTTCCACATGCTGACAATCAAACAGCTGCTGGTGAACATTCACCAGAACAACTGGTTCACCTCCATAGATCTAAAGGGCGCATATGTTCACATTTCCATCATTTCAAAACACAGGAAATTCCTGCGATTCTCCTCCAGGGGATTCCGTATCAGTACAACAGGCTACCGTTTGGTTTTTCCCTCGCCCCACACATGTTCTCAAAATGCGTGGAGACGGCTCTGCAGCCCATACACATGGCAGGAATGAGAATTCCTTTTTATCTGGATGATCTGCTTTTATTAGATCAGTCCAGGCAGAAAACAGCTGCGCAGACCAAAACGCTAGCGTTACACCTGCTAAACCTGGGTTTTTCTATAAACTGGGAAAAAGTTCTGTTCTCCCGTCTCAGATGATTGTTTATCTGGGAGTGGAGCTAAAGTCAGTCACAATGAGAGCCCGTTTATCACAGCCGAGAGCTGAAGCTCTGTCAGCTCAGCTCTGTCGTGTCAAACCCTGCAGCGTAGTGACAGCTCTGCCTGTCATGCGACTCCTGGGGATGATGTCAGCGGCTCATGTCGTGGTTCCGCTGGGCCTGATTCACATGAAATGCTTTCAGAGATAGTTCGCCCACCTGCGCATAGATCCTGTGCACCAGAAGAGGTGGATTATCTCTGTGCTCCCCTCTGTGAGAACCGATCTGAATCACTGGGGAAACCCCCTAATTCGGTCAGAGGCAGTTCTCATCAGCAGGCCTACGTCACACGTCTCAGTTTTCACAAACGCGTCCCTGTCAGGCTGGGGAGGAATGTGTCTGTCCCAGGCAGTGGGAGCACAGTGGCTGGACCACATGTCACTTCACATAAATGTGCTAAAATTTCTCACAGTCTGAAATGTGACTCAGCATTTCAATTCAATTCAATTCAATTCAATTCAAAAATACTTTATTAATCCCAGAGGAAACATTGATTGGTGTAAGTCGACCCCCCTCTGTGATAAATTCAAGGAATGTTGCTTGACTTTTAATCTTACCCAATTTATCAATTCTCCCACTAGATTAAATAAAAACCGTCCTGAAAATTCCTCCATCTTAGACCTGTTTCTAACTAATATGCCTCACAAATTCCCTGGTACAGGTGTATTCGCTGATCTTTTGAGTGATCACTGTGTGACAGCTGCTTTGAGAGATATTAAACTTCCACCTTCTAAGCCCAGATTAATTCAAAAAAGGGATTTGAAACGTTTTTGTGAACAGTCATTCCTCTGGGGTCTGTCTCACTTTGACTGGCATCGTATTCTGTTAACTGATGACGTGAACTCTGCTTGGAACTATTTCCATAATAATTTCATTTATTTCCTGAACATACATGCTCCTTTTCGTCAGTTCAGAATAAAGGGACGAGACAGCCCCTGGTTTACTCCAGAGCTAGCTGACCTCCTGCACAGGAGAGATCATCTTTGGGCCGCAGCGAGAAAATCTGGCACAGATACTGATTGGTTGAGTTTTCGACAGATGAGGAATAAATGCACAACTGCTGTTAAAGCAGCAAAACGCAACTATTTCTTATCTCAGACCTCCAAAAATCTAAATGACCCTAACAGATTCTGGAAAACCATCAAATCTCTCTCAGGCACCCCCCAATCATCTGACCTCCCATCACAACTTCTCGTTAACTCTGTTCCTGTGTCAAATAAGCACGAGATCCTGAACTGTTTGAACAAACATTTTGTTGCTTCTAGTTCTTTATTTGACACAGTTACTAATGGAAAATCAGCCACTTCACTTAATAACCAAACTTCTATAAATCAAATCCCTCCTACAAGTCAATCCTCAGTTAATCACAGCTTCTCTTTTTCTCCATTCTCAGTCAGTGAGGTCGATAAACTGTTAAAAGATCTTGACCCTAAAAAATCTGCAGGTCCAGATGAACTTCCACCTTATTTCTTAAGGCTGGCTGCTCATATCATCACAGTCCCTGTGACCCACATCTTCAATCTCTCCATAAGACAAAACTCCATCCCAGACACTTGGAAAACAGCCTTTGTTCTTCCTTTGCTGAAGGGAGGAGACCCCACCTCACTGACCAACTATCGACCAATCTCTAAACTCTGCATTTTAGCCAAGGTTCTAGAAAAACTGATAAACTCTCAAATCAAAAATTACCTGGACTCATTTAACATCTTACCTCCACATCAATCTGGTTTCAGGAAACAACACAGCACAACCACTGCTTCACTGAAGGTTCTTAATGATGTTGTTGAAGCACTGGATGCTAAGGATTATTATGCTGCACTTTTCTTAGACCTGTCTAAAGCTTTTGACACTGTGGATCATAACATCTTGTGTCATAAACTCTCAGAAATCGGTTTCTCAGAACACACTATTGGTTGGTTCTCTAACTATCTTTCAGACCGGAGTCAATGTGTTCAACATAATGGTACTTCCTCCAGTTATTTAACAGTCAACAATGGTGTACCACAAGGCTCAGTCTTAGGACCCATCCTCTTTACAATCTACATACATAATGTAGGTAAAAACATCCCTAACGCATCCATACATTTCTATGCTGACGACACAGTTGTTTATTGTCGAGCTAAAACTGTTGCTAAGACTTTCCAGCTTTTGAAATCTGCATTCAACATCATCCAGACTGATTTGTTTCGCCTCAAACTTGTCCTAAATGCCGACAAAACCAAAGGGATGCTTTTTTCAAATAGGAAGTTGGTCCCAGCAGTTCTTCCTCCGATTTTATCCTCAAATGGTGTCCCCATTGAGTTTGTTGATTCCTATAAATATTTGGGTATCTTGGTCGACTCACATCTCTCTTTTAAGCTCCATGTGGAAAACTTGGTAAAGAAACTGAAAGTTAAACTGGGCTTCTTTTTCAGAAACAGATCCTGTCTAACCCTGAATGCTAGAAAACGCCTTGTATCTGTGACTTTCCTTCCCTCAATTGATTATGGTGATATTATTTACATGAACGCTCCTACAAGAACCTTGCAGATGTTGGATGCTGTCTATCATGGTGCACTAAGATTCATAACTGGCTGTGATTATCGTACCCACCACTGCACCCTGTATTCACTGGTTAACTGGACATAATTAACTTCACGCAGACTCTCTCACTGGTACATTTTCATCTTTAAATCACTTCTTGGTCTGTTGCCTTCATACATCTCCTCCTACATGTCTCTGCGTGAGTGCAGCTACGGAGTGCGCTCTCAGGACATTATTACCTGCAGTGTTCCCTCAGTGAGGACTGAACTAGGCAAAAGGGCCTTCTATTCCGCTCCTGTTTCCTGGAACATCTTACAAAAAGATTTGAAGCTCTCGACCTTGACCTCTCTAAGTGTCTTTAAGAATCTGTTGGACACCTGGCAGGGACCAATGCTTACATGTTCCTGTTTTTAGTTTTCTACATTTGTCTTGGAATCTAGCTGTTTTTTGTTTTGTTACCTTTTCCTTTTAGCCATCCTATTTGTTAAAAAAAAAAACTGTAGTATGCTTTTTTATAACTGTTTTGTTGTTGCTGTTGTCCATTGTTGTCATCTTTCTTTGTTGAAATCAGGTCTCTCTTGTAAATGAGTCCTCGAGGCTCAATGGGATTTACCTATATAAATAAAGGTTGATTGATTGATTGATTGATTGACTGCATACTGCTAGAGAAAATGTGGAAAATAGGTGCTCATACACACATATTCTGGGATTGTCCTGTTATCCAAACATACTGGAGGGATATCAAGATGGAGCTTGAGAAAATTCTGGGGATGGAGGCTCCATCAAGTACTCTGTTTTACTTATTGGGGGCTATGTTAAATGAGGACTTCAAGTTTTTCGGTAAGATGGGGCCCGTGTACTTGGCTTGCAATCCACCCCTGCTGATGGTGTTCGGATTATTTTTGTTTTGTTTGTTTTTTATCTGTGATATAAACTTGCTGGCAACTGGTAGAGCTGCTGCCTCTCAGCGAGCAGGTCCTTGGTTCAAACCCTGGTCCAGGGGCCTTTCTGGGTGGAGTTTGCATGTTCTCTCCGTGCATGCGTGGGTTTTCTCCGGGTACTCCGGTTTCCTCCCACAGACCAAAAACATGCATGTT
>NW_023620036.1:839-6131 GCF_014905685.2 Nematolebias whitei
ATATATATATATACATATATATACATACATACATATATATATATATATATATATATATATATACACATATACATACACATATACATACATATACATACATATACATACATATACGTAAATAAATATATATATATACATACATATGCATACATATACATACATACATAAAAATATACATACATATATACATACATATACATATACATACATATACATACATATATACATACATATACATATACATACATATACGTATATATATTTATATATATATATACATATACATACATATACATATATATATACATACATATACATATATGTATGCATATACATAAATTTACATATATGTATACATACATATACATACATATATATACAAATACATATATGTAGAAGAACATATGCATGATATATTCATAAATTAAACGGGTTCTTTCATTTTTCTGGACTGTATATAACGTGCATTGAATTTAATAAAATGTATCGTGAGACGTTATTTATCTTTGACCCATCAAAATGAATGTGGTCATTTATTTACAGAATCAAAGTTTAACATCAAACATTTACATCAATTTGGCACATTGAAAAATAACAACATGGCTAATTTTAGCAAGCTATACAAGTGATTGATTATCCACACGGCGGTGGATGAGCACTTTACACAGACATTTCTAAAATTATCTGGAATGATTTCTACTTGATAGAAGAATTTAAAGAGGAAAGATGAAGTTTAGTGGGAGAAAAGATGGGTGAGGGGGTTTGTTTATGTCAACCAGAAACAGCACTTTCCGGGTTTCTCAGCTTTTTCCCCAGTACACTTAGGTGGCAGAATTCAACTCTTTTACCTGGAGATGTCCCCAGCGGTACGAAAGTCCATTCAATGCACCCTTTCAGCGTCTCCGTAGGAACAGCTGTGAATCGTCCGAAGTAGTGACGGTATTCCGTTCGACACAAATTCACCTCAGCAAGTGGACTTCACATGAGTGGAGTCCGTCAGAGTTCCACCCAGATGTGGAAGAAAGTTATAATCCCATAAGACTCGGAAGAGCTCTGTGGTCATGTCAGTTTCCCAGCATTGGAACTTCGACCCAACAGGAACTGCGACCCAACAGGAACTTCGACCCAACAGGAACTGGGAGACTCTGTGAGACTCCGTGAGACTCTCTTTAAACTAGGAAGTACCGACATTTTAAAGAGCTCTATTTCCGGTTCATTTGGGAGTTTTCTTATTGGTCAATATCGACCAGACAGGGGTGTGTTTTGTGACGTAAGAGGGTACTAGAAGTCAGAAAACAGCATGAATGTTATGGAACAGATTGAAAATTTTTTTCAGACAGACGAGAGAAATGTTTGGGCGAGTTTGGGAAAACAGGTGCCAGCTTCTCTGTTTACGTCTGAGAGGATTTAAAAACAACACAGCTCGTTCCAATACTTGTCTGCTTAGACTCCGACCTTGGATCAAACTTACACTGCTCATTCAAAGATAGAAAATCAGAAAATGCATAATTACTCTGTAACAGACTTTAACATGAATTCTAACTTTGCATGAGGATTAAAAATAATCATTGTTACTGTTTTACAGTTAATAAAAATTGATTGGTTCACTGTAACATCTAAAATGTTTGAACTAAAACACTTTGATTATCAAACATTTGTAAAACAGTAATGATAATAGAAAAGAGAGTGTTCTTTCACTTGAATTTTCAAGAAAGAAAGTCTCAGGATGGGTGAACCTGTATTTCTGGATTCAAATCAATAAAATGACAGTTTCTGTCCCACAAGGTTCTTAAGGTCAAGGGTTTTGACGTTAGGCTTAGTTCACTACAGTCCCCCCTTTGGAAATCATCGCCTGTCCATGGGGATGAATTCCAAACATGAACTTACGCCTTCGAATGTCCTTGAGCTTGATGTAATCCAGCAAGGAAACAAGAGTCAAGAGTAATCCAGCAAGGAAAACAAAAGTCAAAAGTAATCCAGCAAGGAAAACAAAAGTCAAGGTAATTCCACAATGTTCTTGGTAATTCCATTGTGTTGATTATAATTCCATAATGTTGTTGGTAATTCCATTGTAGCAATGCTTTAACCCCTTGGAAACAGAGTCTGTAATCCATTGGAAAAAGTCATATAATCCACAACGGTAAATCCACAACGATTGGAAGTGTTGATTGATCAGCATACAGAGGGGTTCCCTTGGATTGAACTGAAGATGCAGCCACTGGATGAGGATTGGAGACCAACGTCAGGATTGCAGGTCTCCTCCAGCGACGGTCGTCTCTGGGCGACGTCCAGTCTGTGCCGTTCTGGTTCAATGTGACATGCAATTATGTGGTTTAAGGTGGGCTTATGAAGGGGATTTTACATAAGGCCTTAAACTATATGCACCTGGTGTGTAAGCTATTATGGTTGGGAACAGCTACAACTACCAGTTAAGGGGTGGAACATGCTGAAAAGGGTAACTATAGGGGTTTATACCTATAGAAAAGGGTTCCAAACTATTTTTCCATTTCTAACTTGGTTTAAGTTAGCTTTACATGGCGAAATATAATTTGGTTCAATTGTCTGTTGTCTATTAGACGAATGACTTGAGATTGGGTGTTTGGTTTCCCCATAAATGTTTTTGGAAGTCTATGGCGAGACTCATCAAAAAGAATTAGCTATCCCCCCGAATAGAATTGTTCGAGTAGGTTCGGCCTAAGCGTTGTGAGATCAATGTAGATTATGGTACTTAAGGTAGCATTAATCTACATTGACTCCGCGAAGATTGCAATTTAATGAATGAACTGCATGTTGGCATGGTTAAAGGCCTCTTAGTTTCTAACTTAACTACACAACAAAATTCATTCTTGCCTGGGGTGTTCAAAAACAATACCAAAACCAATTAAACGATGTCTCAACATAGACAAAAACAGTGACTAAGCAACCAGTAAAACAACGTTTCAACATTGACAAAAGCAGTGATTAAGCAACTAGAAAACGACGTTTCGGTGCGCCACTCACACTGGATGTCAGATTTGATCATGTTATCGCGTCTGGTAGCATTATCCTAACTGGCGTCACCACTGTTTAATCTCACTGATGGATTTTTCTCTGAAATTTGCCATCATTTGTACTGATCGTTTAAAATCAGTGTGGAGATTTTTGCTGAAAACAAACTTGAAACCTTCCTCTTCCTCCATTCCGGTTTCATTTCTGAACAAGTATTTGATACACTGTTGATTTTTCAGGTTTTCCCACTTGCAAAGCTTGTAGATGACTGTAATTTTTATCATAGGTACTCTTCAACTGTGAGTGATTGAATCTAAAACAAAAATCCAGAAAAATACAATGTATGATTTCTAAATAATTAATTTCCATTTTATTGTGTGAAATAAGTATTTGATCATCTATCAACCAGTAAGAATTTTGGCTCTCACAGACATGTTAGTTCTTCTTTAAGAAGCCCTCCTGTTCTCCACCCATTACCTGTATTAACTGCACCTGTTTGGACTCGTGACCTGTGTAAAAGACACCTGTCCACAGACTCAATCAATCAGACTCCAGCATCTCCACAATGCCCAAGACCAGAGAGCTGTGTAAGGACATCAGGGATAAAATTGTAGACCTGCACTAGGCTGGGATGGGCTACAGGACAATAGACAAGCAGCTTGGTGAGAAGGCAACAACAGTTGGTGCAATTATTAGAAAATGGAAGAAATACAAAATAACGGAAAATCTCCCTCGGTCTGGGGCGCCATGCAAGATCTCACCTCGTGGAGCATCATTGATCTTGAGGAAGGTGAGGAATGAGCCCAGAACTACACGGCAGGACCTGGTCAATGACCTGAATAGAGCTGGGACCACAGTCTCAAAGAAAACAATCAGTAACACTCTACGCCGTCAAGGATTAAAATCCTGCAGTGCACGCAAGGTGCCCTTCCTCAAGCCAACGCATGTCAAAGCCCGTCTGAAGTTTGCAAATGACCATCTGAATGATCCAGAGGAGGAATGGGAGAAGGTCATGTGGTCTGATGAGACAAAAATAGAACTTTTTGGTTTAAACTCCACTCGTCATGTTTGGAGGAAGAAGAATGATGAGTACAACCCCAAGAACACCATCCCAACCGTGAAGCATGGCGGTGGAAACATCATTCTTTGGGGATGCTTTTCTGCAAAGGGGACAGGACGACTGCACCCTATTGTGGGAAGGATGGATGGGGCCATGTATCGTGAGATTTTGGCCAACAACCTCCTTCCCTCAGTAAGAGCACTGAAGATGGGTCGTGGCTGGGTCTTCCAGCATGATAACGACCCAAAACACACAGCCAGGGCAACTAAAGAGTGGCTCCGTAGGAAACATCTTAAGGTCCTGGAGTGGCCTAGCCAGTCTCCAGACCTGAAACCCATAGAAAATCTTTGGAGGGAGCTTAAAGTCCGTGTGGCCCAGCGACAGCCCCAAAACTTGAAGGCTCTGGAGGAGATCTGTATGGAGGAGTGGGCCAAAATCCCTGCTGCAGTGTGTGCAAACCTGGTCAAGAACTACAGGAAACGTCGGATCTCTGTAATTGCGAACAAAGGTTTCTGTACCAAATATTAAGTTTCATTTTTCTGGTGTATCAAATACTTATTACACACAATAAAATGGAAATTAATTATTTAAAAATCATACATTGTATTTTTCTGGATTTTTGTTTTAGATTCCATCACTCACAGTTGAAGAGTACCTATGATAAAAATCACAGTCATCTACAAGCTTTGCAAGTGGGAAAACCTGAAAAATCAACAGTGTATCAAATACTTGTTCTCTCCACTGTATATATACACATATATATATACATATACATATACATATATATACATATACATACATATATACATATACATACGTATACATACATATACATTTATATACATATACATATATATACATATATATACATGTACACATATATATATAAATACATGTACATACATATACATATATATATATATATACATATACACATACATATACATATATATACATACATATACATATATATACATACATATACATATACATGCATATACATATATATACATACATATACATATACATGCATATATATATATATATATACATATACATACATATATATACATATACATACATATATACATATACATATATATATACATATACATACATATACATATACATATATATATATACATATACATACATATACATATACATATATATATATACATATACATATATATATATATACATATACATACATATACATACATGAATACATATACATACATATA
>NW_023620037.1:0-7598 GCF_014905685.2 Nematolebias whitei
AGTCATACTGCAGGTTTTTTTTTTTTTTTTTTTACAAATAGGATGGCGAAAAGGTAACAACAAAAAAAAAAACAGCTAGATTCTAAGGCGAATGTAGAAAACTAAAAACAGGAACGTGTCAGCATTGGACCCTGCCAGGTGTCCAACAGATTCTTAAAGACACCTAGAGAGGTCAAGGTCGAGAACTTCAAATATTTTTGTAAGATATTCCAGGAAACAGGAGTGGAGTAGGAGAAGGTCCTTTTGCCTAGTTCAGTCCACATTGAGGGAACACTGCAGGTAATAATGTCCTGAGAGCGCACTCCGTAGCTGCACTCACGCAGAGACAAGTACGAGGAGATGTATGAAGGCAGCAGACCAAGAAGTGATTTAAAGATGAAAATGTACCAGTGAGAGAGTCTGTGTGAAGTTAATGATGTCCAGTTAACCAGTGAATACTGGGTGCAGTGGTGGGTACGATAATCACAGCCAGTTATGAATCTTAGTGCACCATGATAGACAGCATCCAACATCTGCAGCATCCAACATCTGCAGGGTTCTTGTAGGGTTCTTGTAAATAATGTCACCATAATCAATGGAGGGAAGGAAAGTCACAGATACAAGGTGTTTTCTAGCATTCAGGGTTAGACAGGATCTGTTTTTGAAAAAGAAACCCAGTTTAACTTTCAGTTCTATTTCATATAGGCTTCGCCCTTTAAGGCTGTCGCTGATGGGTTTATCCCGTTATGCAGAGCATAAGCACTGAAAAAATTTAGTCCACGCCCACCTGCTGTGTGGGCCCCACCCGGTCCGTATAAATTACGTTAAGAGCGGGAAATCGGCTCCCATTTTTTCTTCAGCGAGCTAATATAGCACTGTCAGAAGAACAAAGAGGATAAATTGTGTAAATGACCAACCTTTGTGAAGGATGCTTGGCCCGGCAGTCGACCTCCGGTCGTCCGGTGAGTTCTCCTCCCCGAGGAGAAGATGACGAGCAGTCTTATTCCAAGGTAAGCGTCGGGGAACATTTCCCAGTGACAGGTCACTACACGCTGGACAACGCCATCTTGTATTTTTTCCTCTTATCACCGACCCTCGGGGCGAACCGGATGGTTCCTCCGGGGCAAGGCGTGCTCAGCTGCAGCCCCCGCTGCTCATTCCCTCCTGGGGAGCGGAGTGTAGGTGGAGGGGGGCTGAGTGAATGCTCACCCCATCCCACCTCGTTTCGCATCGGCGATCACACCGCTCCCGGCCGACAGCGCCCTCACGGTTGCCCGGCGGAACCCAGGAGGAGGCTGACATGAAGGGACCCCTTTTTTCTACGTCCCTCGCCTTTTCCCGCCAGTTCGGATGATCGGCGGGAAGGTTGTTTTTCACTGGGCTCCACTGTGGCTCACCGTCTTGATCCATACGGCCTCGCGTTCCAACAGGACGTTCGACGGGCGAGGCCACAGACGGTTCTTTCCTGGTAGATTGGAGGAGTCGGTCCCCAGTCCGCTCCCATCACCAGAGTTGAGGGATTCACCGAGCGGGGCTATTCCTCGGTAACCCCCCTGGAGCCAAGCCTCGCGGAAGCTTCCGGAGCGAAGCTGCCCAGGTCGGAGCAGCGTCCCGTCCCTCCGGAGGAACACGAACCAGACGGCGACCACGCTCTCCAATCGAGCCCACCGATGTGTTTTCAGGCAGCCGCAGTTAGCAACAACGTGCGCTGCTAGCATATAGCATGTCCAAGGGACTTAAGGCCGCAGACCTGCCTTGGAGACAAAGAACTCCCTCTGTAAGGCAGCTGACGCCAGCTCAACATATGTGCCTCTCCTACGGTTTGCCTGTCGAGGACTGCAGCGCGGATGACGATGATCCAACGATCCACCTGGCTTCGTTACTCCCCTCGCTGCCGGAGAATCTGCACAAGACCTGATGAAGCCCATCGCGGACGCGCTGTTCAGAGCAGCTTCAAACCATGCTGGCGAATTGAAACAGTCGGAGGAGGTGCCAGAGGCTGTGCGCCACGTCATCAAGCCGCGCGGCTCATCCCAACCCGCTGGAGGGACCGTCGCGAGCAAGCTTCGACTTTTCCACGGCCGCGGCTCTCGCTGAGTTCCACCACCAGCCCCGCCCGTCAGAATCCAGCCCTCTTCACTCCGGCAACCTGCAGCTCAGCGTTTCCCCAGAGTTCGCCTGCAAGACAGCGCTCTGGGCAAACAATCGCAGAGCTCATGAGAGAGAAGTTTCTCAAAATGACGGTCTCCGGAGGGTGTGTGTAAAAGTGACACGAAAGTTGAAATAAATCATCATTAATGATTAAAGTGTCTGTTTTTTAGCCAGTCTGTAAGCTCGGATGAGCTCACAGCGGCCGCACACATTAAGAGCCGGTGTCCTTAATAAGGTTTTTTAAACTCACCGCCGCTCCAAGACATTACTAGTCACTTACAGGGCACGATGGTAAGTGAAAATAACTCGTTATAATCCCGAGCTGCACGATTTTCACTCAAGCGATGTCAACTCGCACTCGTGGGATGAAACAGCCCCACACACGAGCCGGTGTCCTTAAATAAGGTTTTTAACTCACTGTCGCTCTAAGACATGACGAGTCGATCACAGAGCAGCCTCCACACATGAGCCGGTGTCCTTAATTAAAGGTTTTTAAACTCACCGTCGCTCTAGACATGACGAGTCGATCACGGCACAACGGTAAGCGAAAATAACTCGTTATCAACTAGAACTGCACGATCCTCACTCAAGCGGTGTCAACTCGCACTCGTGGGATGGAACAGCCTCCACATGAGCCGGTGTCCTTAAATAAGGTTTTTAAACTCACCGCCGCTCTAGACATGACGAGTCGATCACAAGGATGAACAGCCTCCATCCAACGGCGCTGCGTTGATGCTGGCGCACACACACAGCTGCCGGCGCTAACCAGCTCACATCGGTATAAATGTGGTCCGCAGGCTGGTTCGGGTGGAGGTCCTTCTTTCTCACAAGAAGCAACACCCGTCTCAACGAATCAAACGCGGGCAGCCGTCACCCACCACGTCTCAACGTTCGGCAGTTCACCGCAGCTTAAACGTGAAGCAGCTGAAAGAACCTGGTAATGAGTCCCGCCTCCCTCCAGCGCGCGCCCCTCCAGCGAGAGCAGCGCGCGTCCCTTCAGAGAAAAACGTGTGCTCCCGTGGGGCTAGCAGCCTTCACTCCAACAGCACGGCGTAAATGAAGTCACGCCCTCCGCCTTTTCAACGTTCGCACAGCGACGTCAAACGCGCAGCCCCACCGCGTCATCAGCTGTCACACGCTTCGCCTCAGCACAAGCCTCGCCCGGGATCACACAGAAAACATTCCCGCGACGCATGACGGCGGTTGAGGGGCGGACTGCTGACAGCCGTACAAAACGTGACACATCACTTAACGCACGTTCACCCTACGAACGTTACGTAGAGTGGCTAAAACATGCTCGCCGTTTTTCAGATGGATGGACAAGGTTTTATGCAAATGGTACAAGTTACAGTTTGCAACCCGAACCCCTCCATTCAGAGGAGTTATAAAAACGGTCCCGTCATCATCAGACTAAATCTCATCCCTAAATGCAGAAATCCAAGTGTTTCTGATAAAAGTAATCTACAGAGTCCCCCAACGGAGAGAAAACACAGGGTTTTTACTCACGGATCGGAGAGGTGAGACCGTTTTTTGGATCTGTTGTATAACATCCAGAGAACGCATACCGATCATCCTAACACAGAGACGAGAGTTTTTTGTTTTACCTGGATGATCTGCTGCTCCTGTCACTCCAGACAGGAGGCGCTGATGCAGGATCAGGTGTTGACATTACACCTGTTAAATCTGGGCTTCGCCATAAATTGGAAGGAAGCTCGATTTTCCCGGCCCAGACATTTGTTTTTCTGGGAGTGGAATTAAATTCAACCACCATGAAAGCTTGTTTATCACAAACTAGATTTGACACTTTTTTAAAGTCAACTCAGCCAAGTAAGACCTGGCAAGTGATAACAGCTGTCTCCGTCATGAAGCTGTTGGGAATGTCACTCACACAGTGGTTCCGCTGGTTTGTTTCACATGAGACGCCTCCAGAGGTGGTTTTGCACGTCTGCATGTGGATCCAGTAAAACAAACGACGGATGATCATTGTCCCTTCCTCTGTGAGAGCAGACCTCCGACTCTGGGGAAACACCTTGTTTCTGTCAGAGGGAGTCCCCTTCAGCAGACCCACGTCACGGGTCAGTCTTCACGGACGCGTCGCTGTCAGGCTGAGGGGGGGGACATGCCTATCTCAAGCAGTAGGGGCGCTGTGGCCCCACTACACATCAGCCCACATCAACGTTTTGGAGTGTCGCACAGCACTGAATATGATTCAACACTTTGCTCCCGTGCTACAGAATCAACACGTGTTTTCACACAGACAACATGATGACTGCTGCGTACATAACCATCAAGGGTGTGCGTTCAGCCCAGATGTTACACATTGCGCGAAAGCTACTGTGTTGGGCTCATCAAAACCTGCTCTCTATTAGAGCGGTTTACATATCCGGTGTTCTGAACAGAGGGGCAGATGTGATGTCCAGGGGCGGCCCACGTCACGTGGACCAGACCCTCCATCCAGATTTGATGTTTTTCAGACGTGGCAGAAGTTGGCAAAGCAGCTGTGGACCTGTTTGCGACGCGAGAGAACGCTCAGTGTCAACTATGGTTTTCCCTGAGCCCGCGAGACGATCCATCGCTGGGGGGGGACGCATTTGCTCACAGCCCGTGGCCCAAAACGCTTTTATACGCGTTTCTTTTTCCCCCACCTCCTCTGTTTTTACGGTTCCTGAACCGAGTTCAGGAGGAGGGATTGACAGCTCTCCTGGTGGCTCCCGGCGTGTGAACGCACCATGGTTCCCAGGCCTGCACCGTCTGTTGTCGGGTCGCCGTGGAACTGCCGTGGAGGGAGGATGCTCTCCTTCAGGCAGGAGGAGAGATCAAGAGTTACCCAGAAATAGGTCAGCACCTGTGGGTCTGACCGCTGAGCGGTCCCACTTAGAGAGGATGGGTCTCCCTCAGGAGATAGTGTGCACAATTCAAGATTCACGTGCTGCATCTACCACAGTTCTGTACACATCAAAGGGGACGGCTTTTCAGCGCTGGTGTACAGAGAAAGGTTTAGAGGCCACCTCATGCCTTTTTAGGCGGCGTGTTGTTTTTCTACAACAGCTGATGGATAGGAAGTTGGCTTTCAGTACGCTTTAACGTACGTTGCAGTCATCTCTTCCTGCCACGAAGGTTTCGGAAACAGAACAGCTTTTAATCACCCGCTGATGAAGCGTTTTTTTTTCTAAAAGGTGTTCAGAGACGCAGGCCTGCTTCATGTCCACTTGCTCCACAGTGGGATTTAACGCTGGTCCTGCGAGTCCTGATCAAAGCTCCAATCGAGCCTCTGGATCAGGTTTTCACTTAAAATTCTTGTCTCTTTAAACAGCCCTGCTGCTGGTTTTAACACCCGCTAAGAGGGTAAGTAATTATCTGCCCTCTCTGTTGCTTCGTCATGCCTTAGAATTTAGGCAGACGGGCAGCTCAGCTGATTTAAGACCAAACCCAGCTTTTATGCCTAAAACATCACGAGCTCTTTTAAATCAAGAGTGATATCGTTGGAGGGGTTTCTCCCCCCCCCAACAGATCAGAAGAGGAAGCATCTTTTCATCTTCTCTGCCCGGTGCGGGCGTTGACGTGTTACATAGCGCGCACAGCTGCAATGCGTTTCAAACTCAACAATTGTTTGTGCATTATAGAGATGCTTCTGCAGGTCGCCCGTTATCCATCCAGCGCTTGTCACACTGGCTGTGTGAGGTTTTTTCTGAAGCCTAGAGAGCATCAGATTTAGAGCCTCCTGTCAACCTCTAAGCACACTCGACCAGGGGTATCGCATCTTGGACTGCTCTGCATAATGGTATGTCAATGCAGGACATTTGCACTGCGGCTGCATGGTCAACACCCTGCTCATTTATTCGCTTTTACCTACGTGATGTAACGGTTCGTTCCATGACACATTCTGTCCTTAGTGCTCTAACAGAATGAATATTATTGTTCTCATGGAACTCTGTTTAAGCTCACTTCTGTCTGCATGCATTACAGTGTGAGATGTTGTTATCAGTCACAAGTTGTGTCTGTGATTTTGGTTCTATTGTCACTAATCAGTTCATGATTATTGTTACCAATCAATTCATTTGATCAATAATCAATTCATGGACATTAATCTGTTTATACTGCTCAGCCATGAACCAGTTGGTTCATGCCCCCCCCCCCCCTCTTTTCAACTTCTTCTTCCCGTTGAAAGTTTTCCGGGGCATTCATGCTTTGTCAGAACGCGTAGCTATACAACATGCATCTGTGCATGGCACATAATTACGCGATGCGTAGTTATGCACACGGGGAGCTGAGTGACAAGACGTTTTTTGGGCAAGTTTCCGCTTCTTACTGTGTTCGAATGGACCCAGTGAGGCGAGGACCACATCCGCTTCGCCCTTAACCCATCAGCGACAGCCTTAAAGGGCGAAGCCTATATGAAATAGAACGTTGGTTACGTACTGTAACCCCAGATTCTATGAATATAGGCGTAGCCCTTTAAGCGTCGGGCCTCACTGGCTCCTAAATGGCTGAAGAAAAAGCTATTTTGGGAGCCGATTTCGCGCTCTTAACGTAATTTATACGGACCGGGTGGGGCCCACACAGCAGGTGGGCGTGGACTAAATTTTTTCAGTGCTTATGCTCTGCATAAAGGGATAAACCCATCAGCGACAGCCTTAAAGGGCTACGCCTATATTCATAGAATCTGGGGTTACAGTACGTAACCAACGTTTCTTTACCAAGTTTTCCACATGGAGCTTAAAAGAAAGATGTGAGTCGACCAAGATACCCAAATATTTATAGGAATCAACAAACTCAATGGGGACACCATTTGAGGATAAAATCGGAGGAAGAACTGCTGGGACCAACTTCCTATTTGAAAAAAGCATCCATTTGATTTTGTCGGCATTTAGGACAAGTTTGAGGCAAAACAAATCAGTCTGGATGATGTTGAATGCAGATTTCAAAAGCTGGAAAGCCTTAGCAACAGTTTTAGCTCAACAATAAACAACTGTGTCATCAGCATAGAAATGTATGGATGCATTAGGGATGTTTTTACCTACATTATGTATGTAAATTGTAAAGAGGGTGGGTCCTAAGACTGAGCCTTGTGGTACACCATTGTTGACTGTTAAATAACTGGAGGAAGTACCATTATGTTGAACACATTGCCTCTGGTCTGAAAGATAGTTAGAGAACCAACCAATGGTGTGATCTGAGAAACCGATTTCTGAGAGTTTATGACACAAGATGTTATGATCCACAGTGTCAAAAGCTTTAGACAGGTCTAAGAAAAGTGCAGCACAATAATCCTTAGCATCCAGTGCTTCAACAACGTCATTGAGAACCTTCAGTGAAGCAGTGGTTGTGCTGTGTTGTTTCCTGAAACCAGATTGATGTGGAGGTAAGATGTTAAATGAGTCCAGGTAAATTTTGATTTGAGAGTTTATCAGTTTTTCTAGATCCTTGGCTAAAATGCAGAGTTTAGAGATTGGTCGATAGTTGTTCAG
>NW_023620038.1:0-5599 GCF_014905685.2 Nematolebias whitei
TTCTTTTAAGAGTTTTTTAAGTTTAGAACAATTATTTATTTTCCACAAAAGTTTGGAGGCACTGCTGGGATACGCCTGAGAGTTCGTCCGGCCTACGGAGAATCAAGACAGGGCTGATCACCCGGACCTCCGACCCTCCAACTAGGACGTTTTGGGAGCGGGAGGACGTCTGGTTCTCCGGAGGGGGGATCGACTCCGGCCGTATTCGAAAACAGGAAACCAGAGACACATCTACGATAAGGTAAATAAATAAATAAAATAAAAAAAATAAAAAAAGCGCTAAGCTAGCGAGCGGGCGACAGACACGACTCCGTCAAAAAGATCGCTCTCTTATAAAATAAGTAAGCTTTCATTAGGAAAGCCGAGGTAAGCTTTCATTTAGGAAAGCCGAGGTAAGTTCTCATTAGGAGGACCGAGGCGTAAGTTCTGAATTTAGAGTAAGAACCGAGGGTAGGTTTTCTCTAGGAAGACCGAGGTAGGCTCGTCTTTATAAAGACGGCTGAGGAAATAAAATAGTTTCGTCTTAAAGATAAAAATGGGAGCGACAAAAAGTAAGAATCTAGATTACATACCAAACGGTTCGGTTGCAGAAAAAATGAAACGTTTATACGGAGTTTCCTGTCTAAGTTTCGTTTCTCAGTGGCATTACAAATTTGGTTTTCCTAAAAATGGATCTTTAGAAACCGAAGACATTCAAAAACTCGAAGAACAATTATTGCAGCAAAAGCAGAGCATGATTCAGATGAAGAATATACCTCAAAAGGTTTACTTAACGATGCACAAGCATGAGGAAGCTTTTAAAATGTGGAAAAATGAGTCTAAAAATATGATGGGTGAAACGGAGTCCAGATTATTACAGATGTCTCAAAAAGTTGAAGATTTACAGAAACAATGCAGAGAACAAGAGACTCAAAAAGACAAAGACGAGAAAAAAACAAAAAAAACAGAACTGAAAACCTCTCTTTTTCCTCTGTCCTCTCTCACACATGCACCGGAGACCCACGGACCTCTTCCTCCCACCGCACCCTCCACCTCGATCTACCCCTCGCTGGCTGAACTCAAAGACCCACCACCCTATGGCCCGCCACAGATGGAGGCGCATGAGACCCGCCCTGGACTGAAACCTGCATGGGTCCTCACTTCAGACGATGATTTTATTGGGCCAAAGCCAGCTGCCCCTCAACAACAGGATGAACAAGGAGCAGCAGGAGGAAGAGATGTTACAACCAGACCACCACCATCCCCTGCTATCAGCTCATCAACATCAACATCTTCAAACTCTTCACCATCACTTTCATCATCTTCTGCAGGTTCTTCAATCATAACTCGGTCCAAAGCTGCAGAGCAAGAGGAGCAGATTAAAGCTTTCAGAGAAAAAGAAAAACTGCTGGAGGCTGAAATACAGAGACTACAACAGTCACAGCACAACAACGGTTCTATAAGCTCCCCCATGACTTCAGATGGTGAACACAACTCCACGACCATGCCGATGCTGGAGGTGGGTGGACCGGACGGACCACAACTGGTGTTCAGAACTTGGCCACTGAGCGACCTGACAAGCCTGGCAAAACAACACCTCCCAGACATGGCCCAAGGCGGAGATGCCGTGAGTGAAGCCATCACCAACATGGTTCGTATTCTCCGCCCCACCATACCAGAACTAAAAATGATTCTCACAGCTGTCTATGGTATGAACTTTGTAAGCACCATAGGCGCACAGCTGTTTGAGGTCCCGCCTGGCAACCAACGGCTGATGCGTGTCGAATACGCCCACGCAGATAACCAAGACTTTGTGACAGCTGTAGGTGACATTGTCAGGAGAGTTAAGACAGCATTTCCACAGACGCCTCAATATGCAAAGATCAAGGACACGGTCCAGAAGAGTGGTGAACCCCCTCAAGAGTACATTGATCGTCTCATCCCTGTGTTTCGCACACACTCTGGCATCGCTTTTCCGGACAACGACTGGCGTGATGCTGCACAGGCTTCAGCCTTCGAAACCATTCTGTGTCAATGTGTGATGGATGGATTCTTGCCAACAATCCGCAAGTCTGTCCAGAACACATACATAGGCTGGAAAGCTGGCATTCGCCTCAATGACCTCCTACGTCATGCCAGACACGCCTGGGAACAGCACACAGCCGAAGAAACTGCAACATTGAAGAAAAAGACAAAACAAGCAGAAAATGCTCAGCTGACTCTTCTTCAAGCTGCACAACAGATGACCTTGAACACTGCCCCACCACAACAGCTTCCAGCTTTTCCACGCCCACCACCACCCCCTGGCCCTTGGCCAGGCTCACAACAGCAACAACCACGTGGGTACGCAGGAGGGCCACAGCCATGCTTCCTGTGTGGAGGGACTGCCCATTGGATGAGAGACTGTCCACAAAAACGCACCACATGGCGAGGGCGTGGCCGACCATTCCAGAATCGAGCACCAATGCCACCACGAGAGCCATGGCCCATGAACCATGAACAGAACTTTCACCCAGGCTCCCAACAATCGGTTGGTCGAAGCCAGGGTCCACCCAGGGGTCGTGGCCACCGAGGCGGGCACTCATCCTGACTAGGAGGGGGTGGTGGGGAAGGTCCAGGTCTCCAAACAGCAAGTACACGCACACACACACCAGCTGTTTCACCTACTGATACCACATGCACCTCCACGTATTTTAAATACACCCAGTCAGCATGTTTGAAGTTACCCATGCTCACAATGCTTGTAAACAATGTTCCACTAAAGTTCTTAGTGGACTCAGGGGCCACTCAATCTTTGATAATGAAGAAATGTCTCCCACATGCTCCACTGTGTGGCAAGATTATCCACTCCACAGGAGCATCTGGTGTAGCAATCCCAGAGGTAATGACAACTCCTCTGAATGTGATTGACCCTTTTGATCACACTGCCCACTCGCATCAGTTTCTACTCTCACAGACATGTCCAATAAATCTTCTGGCCAGAGATCTAATTCTTAAATTCAACCTGTCCATCGATTGTAGCCCTGAAGGACTAGTGGTGTCAAAGTCTACACACTCAGTGGACACTTTGGTGACACTAGTGCCTGATCTGCTGTTTGTATTTGAATGGTCCCTCACTGATGAGAGTCAGCGTGTAGCCTTGCTCTCTATGGCCAAAGATAGACTTCCACCTTCATGCACATTCATGCATGAACAACAGCTGCATTGCACTGCTCGTGTTACTTCAGACCCAGCTGATCAGCTAGGAGATTCATTCATGCAAACACCACCAACTGACTTACATACTACAGATATCTGCTGGACAAAGACCACATGTTTCCTGTTGACATGCCTCACAGATGATGTCACACCACAAACATGCTATTTCACAGTACCTGACTCATTTCCTCATGTTTCTCTTGCTAAACCTCCTGAAGCTCAGTGGCGCTCTCTAGGCCCTCTAGCACTGAGAGCCCATTGTGCATCTGACTGGCAACCACTTGACACTTGTTTTTACTCTCCTGCTCTGGAGATGTACAGACAACCACTTATTTCATCACTTCCGGTCACCCCATTCAAAGAAGTGATTGACACCTCTGCATGACTAACACTGCCTACGATGACTTCAGACAACCCAGACCTCTCTGCTGTTCCACCCACATTGTGGGCCCAGACAAAGTATGATGTAGGTCTGATAAAAGGTCAGGAGCCCATCCAAATTACTCCTAAATCTTCTTATCGACCAAAAATACCACAGTATCCACTGAAACCTGAGGCAGCCTCAGGCATTACACCTGTTTTTCACTCTCTTCTGGAAGCAGGTGTAATCGTTCCTTGTCCCACTTCACCTGTGAGAACTCCAATTTTTCCAGTGAAAAAGATCCGCCCCACTCCTCCTGATGAGTGGCGGTTTGTTCAGGATCTTAGAGCTGTAAATGCTGCAGTTCAAGCTCGTGCACCGATCGTCCCTAATCCTTATGTGATCTTGTCTCAAATACCAACTGGCTCCACCCACTTTTCAGTCATAGACCTGGCCAACGCCTTTTTTAGTGTCCTTGTGCATCCAGACAGCCAGTACTGGTTTGCATTTGAGTTTTTAGGAAAGTCTTACACCTTCACTCGCCTTTGCCAGGGCTATTGTGAGTCTCCAACTATTTTCCACCAGGCTTTGAGAGATAGCCTGGCAGGATTCAGTCTTCCACCTGATTGTGCACTTCTTCAGTATGTTGATGATCTTCTTTTGGCTGCTCCTGATGCACAAACATGCAAAACACACACAATCCGCCTCCTGCAGTATCTAGCTGCAGAAGGACACAAGGCCTCGTTGTCTAAACTACAGTTTGTGTTGCCACTGGTTACATTTCTGGGTCACAGAATCTCTGCAGAAGGAAGAGAGCTGGCTCCTGCGCGTGTTACAGCCATTGTTGCTCTTCCTCTTCCTGAAACAAAAAAGCAGCTCATGTCATTCCTAGGGTTATGCAGTTATTGTCGACATTTCATTCCAAACTACGCAGAACTTGAAACACCACTCCGCGCTGTTTGTCATGAAAAAGGCCTTCAAATGAGCTCTAAATTGACTTGGACACCACCTGCACTGTCAGCATTTGAGACTCTCAAATTACAGCTGCAGAAAGCCCCCACCTTAGGAATTCCTGATCCAACCCGCCCATTTGTGCAGGCGGTGGATGAAAGGGAGGGATGCATGACATCAGTTTTGTTGCGAAGGCATGGTGACCTCATGAAACCTGTGGCCTACTTTTCATCAAAACTTGATCCAGTTGCTGCAGGACTCCCACTTTGTTTGCGCGCTGTTGCAGCAGCAGAAAAATCTGTATTGGCCAGTAGAGACATTGTGGGGTACTCTGATTTGACCTTGCTTGTACCACACGCTGTCACTCACATTCTAAACGAGCAAAAAACTGCTCACTTGTCTACAGCGCGTTGGTTAAGGTACCACACCACTCTTCTTGACATGCCAAATATCACCATCCAACGTTGCAACGTTTTAAATCCAGCTACACTCTTACCTTCACCTGTCGAAGGCACACCACATGACTGTTTAGCTGAACTTGAAGTGCTTTGCACACCTAGACCTGACTTACAACAAGAACCTCTTGAACACCCAGACTGGGAACTCTTTGTAGATGGCTCATCTTCACGTGATCCTAACACTGGCTCTATTCACAGCGGTTATGCAGTTGTAACTTCCTCCTCCACCATTGAGGCTCGTTCATTGCCTCCTTGTTCAGCTCAGGCCTGTGAACTCATAGCCTTGACCAGAGCTTGCCAACTCTCTGAAAACAAATCTGTCAACATCTTCACTGACTCTCGCTATGCTTTTGGTGTTGTACATGATTTTGGAGCTTTGTGGAAACATCGTCACTTCCTTCGTTCAGATGGACAGCCCATCTTGAACCACAAACTTGTTGCTAATCTTTTAGAAGCAATCACACTTCCCAAACACATTGCTGTAGTAAAATGTGCAGCCCATACCCGAAACACTGACCATGTCTCTAGGGGCAACGCAGCTGCTGACATAGCAGCTAAATCTGCTGCTACCACACCTCCTGAAAGGATCCACCCACTTCCTCTTATGGTCTGCTCATCATCTCAGACTACAGCCTCACCTGACTCATTCACC
>NW_023620038.1:5699-7598 GCF_014905685.2 Nematolebias whitei
TCTTTTGCTGTTTTAACGCATGGTGGAGACCATGTGTCAAAGGGGGGAATGTTAAGAGAAATGGACACACACTGGTTTACTGTGAAATTTTTGAAAGTTGCTGAACAGTACTGTGACTCATGTCTGATATGTGCCACTCACAATATTTCAAAAACAATAAAAACCACAGCACCAGGTGCACACAAGACAGTGACTGCTCCTTTTCAACATCTAATGATTGATTTTATTGAATTAACGCCTGTTTTAAACAAGAAATACTGCTTGGTTGTTGTCGATATGTTTTCCAAATGGGTTGAAGTTTTCCCCACAAAACATGCAACAGCAAACACAGTAGCAAAGATTTTACTGACGGAAATCATTCCACGATGGGGAATCCCCCAGAGAATTTCAAGTGATAATGGGTCCCACTTCGCAAATGAGATCATGAGTGAAGTATCCACGACCCTACATTTTGACCTGACAAAACACTGTGCCTACCACCCACAGAGCGGGGGCGCTGTTGAACGAGAAAATAGTACTTTGAAAAACAAACTGGCCAAACTTTGTGAGGACACAAAGCAGAACTGGGTCACATGCTTGCCTATTGCTGTTATGTATATGAGGATGCGGAGACGAGCTAAATTTCGTCTTAGTCCTTTTGAAATCCTTTTTGCAGCTCCTCCCAATCTGGGAGTTGGACCAACAACTGATCCCACCAGAGATCTTAAACACTGTGATCATAACATGATGAACTATTGCATTGAACTAACCAAACACTTAACATCCATCAGGTCTCAGGTGCAGGGAGGACTCCCTACACCTGCGCAAAAGCAATTGCACTGTATTTCTCCTGGAGACTTTGTTATGATTAAATGTTTCAGGAGAAGGCGCTGGAACTCTCCCAGGTGGACTGGACCATTCCAGGTTTTGCTGACCACCCACACGGCTGTGAAGGTGGCTGAGAGAACTACTTGGGTCCACGCCTCCCACTGTAAGCTGTTCAAAGGGATCATTCCACCATCAGGAGAAGACCAAAGGAGCAAAGGACAGGAAAGACCAGGGCAACTGCCCGAAGAGTCACTCAGCACCAACGGGTAGCTGAGGCAGCGGTCTGTTAGGCCACGACCAAACCTAACAGAGCCAGGACAGCACACTCACTGGCGTCAAAACCAGGTGAGGCAGCGTCCCCATTGCCCCTCTTCAACCGGACGGAAACCAGGATACCGAGAACTAGCCCAGAGGAAAAGAAGCACCAGAGCTTAAGAGCTGGGTGCCACCGCGGGTGCAACAAGTATCGGAGTCTGAAAGGCTTGATACCCACGAGGAATCTACGCCACTCACGTTCACCACCCACTGATAGAGCTCAGGCTCACAGTGAGGGCGGCGGGGTACCTAGACCCTCCAACTGATCAGGCAGGCAGAACAGATAGACGTTTGATACCCAACAGACAAACAACCATCATGAACTCTATGCGGTACCAGTGGAAACTTTTTGCATTCTTTGCATACATTTCCGTTTTAGTTGTTGGTTTTATTTTACTCTTAGATGACTGAAACTTCACCCATTCCATCTAGACTAGAATTCCTAGATTTAGTAGTCTTAGTCGTCCAAAGTTGTGTTCTTAGGCTTAGACCAGAAGACCATGAGTACACTGGACAACATTTCCAGAACTAAAGACATTTCTTAATCTTTCATATTTTGGTTTTATGCTTTTAAATAAAAATCTTATGTTTTCTTCTTTTTATATTTTATGTTAATACTTTTTGACTAAAACAGTATGCCCTCCTTTATGTTCTTTGTATATTTTCATGTTTTGAATTAAATTGAAGTTTCTTACCTGTACGCATAAGCTTTTAAACAGGGTCTGTAACCAAAAAAAAAAAAAACAGCTCTTGCAACTTCCATTTGAAGTTTATGAT
>NW_023620039.1:0-7597 GCF_014905685.2 Nematolebias whitei
ATTCTGAACGGCTGCACCATATTCAAACGAGGGAAAAAAAAAAAAGGTGTTGAGAGAAATGTTGATGCGAGTTGCATAGGTGTGCCGGGTTGGAAGAGTTATCCAACCCTGGCTTTGTGTTTAAGAGGTGGAGGGGACGCCCGAGCCTTTGTGTAAGAGTTTTAAAACAGAGAAAAAAGTTTATTCAGACGCCTGAGGAGGCGTGAGCTGAACTGAGAAAAAGTTGTACCGGGATGGGAAAAAGTCCCACCTCAGTTGTTTTTTTTTATTGTTTTTGAAGAGGTGTGAAGAAGCTCATCTTATGTTGTTAGAACAATTTTTCTGAAAGCAGATAGTCCGAGTGATGTTTTGACCACTTTTGCAGGCAATAGAGGTAAAAAAAAAAAAGATGGCACCAGTGACAGGACTTCAGCATGAAATCAGAAAATGCAATTACAGGCTCAATGGAAGAAACAAGAATGTGAGGACCGCCTGTTTGTTGAATGGACGGCTCGGTGCTCAGTTTGTGAGAATGAGCAGTGTAGCTGACGGGGCGGTGGAGCAGGTGTCCCGGTTGCGAGGAAAATTTGAGAGAAAAAAAGAAAAATGTGTTGAGGAAGTTCAGGAGAAAGAGAAACAGTTTTTACAACGAAAACAGTTGTTATCTGATGCGCAGACAGAGTGCAAGCTAGACCGCTTGATTAATGTAGCTGAGAGCGCGGTATGCAGGCGTAAAATGAGGAAGAAAGAGCGTGATGTTTTGCCGGAACGATTCGGAGCTTATGTTGCAAGGTTGGCTGACGGATGGAATCCGTCGAGTTTAATATCACAATCCACAGATGCTCGATTTTCGAGACTGTTAGACAAAGGTGGAGGTCAGAAAATGAAAGCGCATCGAGTCAGAGCTTTGCAAGGCTCGAGACCGTTGTTTGAAGTTCGTGTAGAAACAGCCCGACAGATAACATCGGAGGACTCTGATTTACAGGGTCATTGGGTGACCCTGTGGGAGTGCGAGCAGAGATGTGCTGAGGGGCGCGCTCGCTGTGCGTTCACAAGGAGGAGCACAGAGCTGAAAACTGTGAAAAAAATCATTTGGCCAACCCATGGGTCGTGGGCCGAGAAGGGACGGCCAGAAAAACATGCAGGAACTTACTCGTTCTGCTTTCTGGAGGACATTAATGCAGGCAGGAGTGCATGCAGCTGAGATGAATGATGTGTCAGCTGAAGAGCTGAGGGCTGGAAGCCATTATGTGGATTAGAGGGGCAAAAGTAGGGTCCAAAAGTTGACATCAACACTCTGAAAAGCAGATATTGTCAAACATTGAACATCAAAGGTCCAGAATTAGAGAGCCCAGATCTTGACGTTAAATTAAAAAGCCCCAAAACTTGAAGGTGATATTGATTTTAAAATGCCAAAGGTCAAAGGAGAAATTAAGACATCTGATGTTGCCATTAAAGGCACAAGTATTGACATTTTGGGCCACTAAGGATGTTTTAAAATGCCTAAAGTCAAGATGGTTTAAGGGGAAAAGGGTGGATTTGAAATGTCTAGAAATAAATATGTTGTTTGGATGTGTTAAATTAAGCTGTTTGCCTTGAAAGAAGTGCATTGTATGTTGTTTGGAAGGAAGTGCAACATATGTTGTTTATAAATGCTTTACCTGCAGCTATAGTTTTGACAGCATCTAAAAACAACTCTAGAAGTATCCAAAAATATCTGAGATAAAAAGAATTTCACCATCTTGTTTTACAGATGTTTCACATTTAAAGTGAAAGTTCAGCTCTTTTCAAGAGGGGTTCTGTGGAAAAAGTTAACATCTCAGTTTTGAAAACTGATGAGTTAAACATTTTGAGTGGGGCCAAGACTAGAAGAAGGATTTCTTTTTAATAAATAAAGTTAATTATTGACACTTTTTGCATGAAGTGGTTATGTATGAAGAATTGTTTGATTAGTTGTAGAACAAGACGAATGACATTAAACTGTAATACAGCAATGTGAAGCATGTCAGCATTAGAAAAGAGGGTCACAACAGTAAATGCAGGGACAAATAGAGGAAAGGGACCATATCAGATCTGGCAAACGGATTTCATTGGCCCTTTGCCATGTCACAGGGGTGTAGATATGTATGTACGGCTGTAGATACATATTCAGGTGTGTTGGTGACTCATCTTTGTAAATATGCAAATCAGACATCTACTTTAAAAAGTCTTAGTATGATGAAATAATTTTATGAGGGTCCCCTTCAGATACAGATAATGGGACCCATTTTACTGGAAAACGTGTTGAATGGATTTATCATATTTCCTTATCACCCACAAAGCTGCTGGGCTGATTAAGAGAATGGATGAACTGTTAAAAAAAAAAAAGAGGAAATGCTGAGAAAATGAAAGACATGATTTGACAAACTGAAAAGTATTTCAGGTCAAATTCAAGTTATAAAATTGGTCTGGGTCTGCAATATCCCAGAGGCAGGAGAAGGAAAAATGGGTAAAATGTACCAATTCATAAGTGTTATAAAAGAGAAAACTAATTCTTCTCTCTTTTTGTTGAAAAGCAGTTTTATTGTTTCCACAGCTTGATGTTTCATTGATCTTTGCGGACTGGATGGGACCGCACAGAGGACGACATGAGAAGCATCGGTGGCAAGCACCCGTCCGATGGGAGTGCAGGACCTTTGGTCATCGTGTACCTTGCCGTAGGTGCCACGGTCCTGCTGGAGAACGCCTTCTCGCTGACACCGGGACAGGTGCTGATTGAGGTGGAACAAGAAAGTTTCAGCATCTCTTGGGCGAGAAATAACAAAGCAAACAGAACACAAGCGCATTTCACATGTCCAGCCCAAAAGCAATGAGTGACTGCAAGATCTACATGTGTAAACAATGTGCACGCAATGGATTTGATGTCCCTCTCGTATCAACAGGATGCTGGCTGATGATAGAGGCCGAGGTGCCTCTGTGTGTGACTAACTGTACATGCTAAACCAGATGAAAGAAAAAAAGGAGAACGAAGTTTGATTTTTACTGCCAATTAAGGAGAAGGAGGAGACGTGCTTCGTTGGCAGTTACTCAAGAAAGGTTCTGGATACCATCAGTTGTCATGACTCAAGAAGAAACGGTCAAAATACTGATAAAAGAAATAAACTTGCAGCCAAAGGTGGGGGAGCACAGAAAAAAGTGCTCTCCAACATAATTGAAGCTTTGAACTTGTTTTCCTGTGTACCTTGCAGTTTTTTTTTTGTACAGCTGCAGGAGGAGCCCTGCCAGAGGGTGGTGTCACTACATCGAATCATCATAAGTGGAGGAGAGTACAAAATGTAATGAAGGCAACCACAGTTATGCAAATATCACATTTTGCCTTTAATAACTGTCTGATAAAAGAGTGATATGTATGTTGAAACTAATCATGTTAACCCATGTTTAACCAGAGACAAGGTATTGTGTGATTAGACTCATGAACTAGGTTAGAGCAACAATAAAAAGTACCTAAGGTGCCTTTCTCTGGATGTGTGTGTGGTGTACATCTGTGAACTCGGAACAACTAGACTTATCGTTTGACTAATTATAGTTCCTTACTCCATGGCGAGTCTCTCTGGATCATTTAAAATGCGCATTGAATGAGTCCATAGAGTTGACTGAAATGATCAAGTCTCATAAGTCTAAACGTGTCTGATCTAACAGTGTCCACCTGCATGGCTCAAAGAAAGGTTTTTACATATGGCTAAAACTAATAAGTATAGGCGTCGGCTCACCATTGGTGGGATATATTCACAGGAATATTATCTACGGCGCAAAATATATGCAGTATCCCTTTTGTTTGTTTAGTGAAAAGAAGAATAACTAGTTTGATCTATGTATCTCTGTATTGACTTTGTGTATTTTGGGAACTTGTTTAGGGTTTAAAAAAAAAAGAATTAATCAGGAAATTTATAATACAGCTGGTACATGGTTTGGTGAAAAAAAAAAAAAAACTATAATCTGAACACCTACCAGGTGTTTTGATTTACAATGATCGTGTCAGTGGGAATGTAATAAATCAAAATGTTCCAGGGGTTTGAAACTAGTAACTGTGTGAGTGAGTTATTTAGGATAAAGTCCCAGAACAATTTAGAACTCGACCATTCAGAGGTCGGAGATCGTTTAGAGTTCAACTTAAAGGGATGGCATTTTCAAAACTAAAAAAGTTGTATTGTGAAATTATGTTTTACATGCCATAAAGGCAAAAAGGGTGGAATGATATAAAAATATGTTTTATAAGGTGTGAAGTTGCCTTTATGCCGATTCAAACATATATATTTTGTGTGTGTTACTTATTCAGAATTAAATGTCTAAAATTGCCATAAAAGCAAGGGTGGAATGATATAGAAATTATTATTTTAATGCTTTTATGTCAATCTAGACCTATATTACACTTATTTTAACACACTTATACTCACTTTTGATGCAGCTTATCTGCTTATTCAGTCATTCCTGTGCTGCAGATGTGTTTTGGAATAATTAAAGTCCTCCGGGGGATGCTCTAACCAGAAGATGGGGCCCCATCTTCAGGTTACAGTGACCCAGGTTTTGAAGGACATGTTTATATGAAATCATCGCTCTGTTGCACAGATTGCTTTGATGAAGGAAAAACAGATTTAATTAAATCTGTTCTCCTGGCAACCATCAAAACTTGCTTTGATCTGCTCTCACGCGATCAGGGAAGCCTTTATAAGAAATGTATCAGACAACAGAGAGTTGGGAGTCCGGTGTGGATCAGCCGCGCGCTGATGCCATGCGCCATTTTGATGTGATTCTTTTTACCTGGGTCGAAAACGACTTCCCGGCCAGTGTCACGGTGAGAAGTTATTTCATATCAATCTGTGTGTTAAGAGTGTACATGTTTTTTGCTCGGCTGTTTCCTGTGGCAGGATAATAAAGGACACTAATTACTCCTAGCAGTTGACAGCTTCTGTTTATTTTTCCCTATTTGTCTGAATATCTGTGCCGACCGTTTCACGAGCCCTTTTGATAAAGAATTTCATAATACACCTTGTCTGCCTCCTGAGTCCACTTAAAAGTCCGAAGTGTAGACGTTAATTGCGTGAGGGGGGCAGCGATCCTGCTATAGTTCTTAATAAAGCGGCGGTAGAAATTGGCGAAGCCCAGGAATCGTTGAAGTTGTTTCCTAGTTTCCGGTGTTGGCCATTCCACCACTGCCTTAGTCTTTTCAGGATCCGTGCGGTATTGTCCCCCTTCAAAAATGAAACCCAAAAATGGAACAGACTTTGCATGGAATTCACATTTTTCTGCTTTGACGTAAAGTTGGTTTTCGTAGAGACGTTGGAGTACAGTTCTGACGTGATGAACATGTTGTTCCTCATCTTGTGAGTATATAAGAATGTCGTCCAAATATACAAAAAGGAACTTGTTCAAAAAGTCTCTCAGAACATCATTAACTAAGGCCTGAAATATTGCGGGGGCGTTAGTGAGGCCAAAAGGCATTACGAGGTATTCAAAATGCCCTAAGGGGGTCTTAAATGCCGTTTTCCACTCATCACCCTCCTTTATACGAACGAGATGATAGGCGTTACGGAGATCTAATTTTGAGAATATTTTAGCGTGGTGCAACTGCTCATGGATGGAGTCGATGAGGGGTAGCTGATACTTGTTTTTTACTGTAATCTGATTTAACCCTCTGTAGTCGATGCAAGGGCGCAAAGTCTTATCCTTCTTAGCTACGAAGAAGAACCCTGCTCCAACCGGAGAAGTAGAGGGGCGAATTATACCCGAGTCTAATGATTCAGAAATGTACTCCTGCATGGAGTCTCGTTCAGGACCAGAAAGATTATATAGGCGACTAGAAGGAAGAGGTGCCCCTGGTAACAGCTCGATAGCACAGTCATAAGGTCGATGTGCAGGTAAAGATGAGGCCTTTAGTTTACTAAACACGGGAGCTAAATCATGGTACATCTTAGGGATCTTCGATAAATCAATAGACTCAGAAACATTATTGCGTTTTAATGTAGAAGGAATTGCAGTTCTTAGACAGTTCATGAGACATTGTGGGCTCCATTGTTCTATTCTCTTTAATTTCCAATTTATGACTGGGTTATGTTTGTTAAGCTAGGGAAAACCTAAAATGAGCTGAGATACATGAGACTGAAAAACAAAAAACTCACAATATTCGTGATGGTTCCCGGAGATCATGAGGTGCAGGGGCCCGGTCTTCGTGTGGATGGAGGCGAGTCTTTGTCCAGTGAGGCCCTCCATAGATAATGGCGTGGAAAGGGTCTGAGTGGGGATGGATAGGAGATCCACTAGGTCTTGGCTGATGAGGTTCTGTTCTGCTCCGGAATCCACCAGGGCGGCAACAGACTTCTTTTCAAGACCCACGATGATGGTAGTGTTGATCTCCAGACGAGAAACAGGAGAAGAAGAAGTTGTAGTTCTCACCAATATCTCCTGCCTTATTGGTGAGATGGGTCGTTTCCCAACAACGGGCATTGAGCAATGAAATGTCCTTGTTTGCCACAATAAATGCAAGCCCTGTGTCTTCTCCTCCTCTGTTTCTCCTCGGCGGACAGACGAGTGTGGCCCAACTGCATTGGTTCTGGTTCGATATTGGTTTTATTCTCCAGCGCCAGTGTTGGAGTTGATCTAGGCGTCAAGTTTAACCCGGAAGCAGTGGTACACTGGGAAATGTAGTCACCTTGATAAGACGTTGGGCGACGTCGTGACGTGTGCGAAGAGCCGGAAGTTGAGGCATGCTGGGAATCGTAGTCTCTTTCCCATCTACGTTCTTGAAGTTGGTTATCGATGCGGGTGGCAAGGTGGATTAGCTCATCCAAACTTTGGGGCTCCTCTTGTGTCGCTAAACGATCCTTTATGGAGTCAGAGAGTGAGTGGAGAAAAATACCTTGGAGAGCGCTCTCTCCCCATCCGGTTCGGGCGGCGGTGATTCGGAAGTCCAAAGCGTGTGCTGTTACAGATCGCCAGCCCTGACGAAGGGTGAGTAGCCTCTTAACTGCTTCAGATTTCTGGAGGGGTTGATCGAATATTCGTACGAAGTCTTCTAAAAAGGAGGAGAAGGTTAGTGTGTCGAGTTGATGAGCTGATAGGTGAGCCTGAGCCCAACGTAGTGCGTCTCCCTTTAGTTGAGTAATGAAAAATGATATCTTGGCTGAATCTAGCAAAAAGCGACTGGGAGCACTCTGAAAAGTTAGCCTACATTGCAAAACGAAGCCCCCACATAGTTCAGGGTTCCCATCAAATAGTTCAGCGGGCTTTAAATTTTGCTGCACAGCGGTTGCTCGAGGAAAGATATGAGTGGGAGGACTAACCTCTGGGGTAGATGTTGTAGCTGTTGGTAGAAGCTGAGTCATCCCTTGTTTGACTGAGAACAACATACTGCCCAGTTCCTGTAGGTTAGATTGGTTAGTTTGTTGAAGTGCTACTAAACGCTCAAGAGTTGCTTCATTCTTTTCTACTCTCTGTAACATTGTCTGAAGCGTGAGTTGACTCTGTTCAGCTCCTGAATCCTTCAAGGGTACTTGGTGTGGCTGGGACATTCTGTTAGGATCGAGATCGTACCCAGGATGAAAATTGGCGGAGATAGAGCACATACATCTCTAAGTAAATTAAG
>NW_023620040.1:0-3792 GCF_014905685.2 Nematolebias whitei
CGTTATCGCCATAGATATCATATAATCACTAGATCCAGCATTGATCGTTATCACCATATATATCATATAAACACTAGATCCAGCATTGATCGTTATCGCCATAGATATAAACACTAGATCCAGCATTGATCGTTATCGCCAAAGATATCATATAATCACTAGATACAGCATTGATGGCTATCGCCATAGATATCATATAAACACTAGATCCAGCATTGATCGTTATCGCCAAAGATATCATATAATCACTAGATACAGCATTGATCGCTATCACCATAGATATAATATAATCATTAGATCCAGCATTGATCGTTATCGCCATAGATATAAACACTAGATCCAGCATTGATCGTTATCACCTTAGTTATCATATAAACGCTAGATCCAGCATTGATCGTTATCGCCATAGATATAAACACTAGATCGAGCATTGATCGTTATCACCATAGATATAAACACTAGATCCAGCATTGATCGTTATCGCCATAGATATAAACACTAGATCCAGCATTGATCGTTATCGCCAAAGATATCATATAATCACTAGATACAGCATTGATCGCTATCGCCATAGATATCATATAAACACTAGATCCAGCATTGATCGCTATCGCCATAGTTATCATATAATCACTAGCTCCAGCATTGATCGTTATCGTCATAGATATAATCACTAGATCCAGCATTGATCGTTATCGCCATAGATATAAACACTAGATCCAGCATTGATCGTTATTGCCATAGCTATAAACACTAAACACTAAAGGAAGGAGTGAACAATGTCCCAAAGACCCATCTCTGCCTGATGCCCTCAACAAGTTCTATGCACGCTTTGAAGACCCGAACAGACCACCCAGCACCAGACTCACCTCACCACCGGATGAAGAGCATCTCAGCGTGACCTCAGCAGAAGTAAGGAGTACCTTCAGGAGGATTAATCCGCACAAAGCAACTGGCCCAGACAACATCCCCGGAAAAGTGTTGAAGGAATGTGCTGATCAGCTCTGTGAGGTGCTGGCAGACATCTTTAACACCTCACTTACCCTGGAGACAGTTCCCACCTGCCTGAAGACTGCCACCATCATCCCAGTCCCAAAAAGCTCTACAGTGACTGGTCTGAATGACTATCGGCCAGTGGCCCTCACCCCGATAGTCGCTAAATGCTTCGAAAAACTGGTCATGACTCACATCAAAACAACCATCAACATCAACGAGGACCCTCATCAGTATGCATACCGTGAGAACCGATCAACAGAGGATGCAATCTCCTCTGTGGTCCACACTGCACTCAACCACCTGGAGCAGAAAAACTCTTACGTCCGTATGCTCTTTGTGGACTTCACATCCGCCTTCAACACCATGATCCCCCAAACCCTGATGGACAAACTATCCACACTAGGACTAAGCCCCTCCATCTGCAACTGGGTACTAGACTTTTTAACAAACAGACCACAGTTAGTGAGGATCCACAACCTCTCCTCCTCCACCATAACCCTCAGCACTGGCTCTCCTCAGGGATGTGTGTTGAGCCCCCTCCTGTTTACTCTGCTCACATATGATTGTGCAGCTACCCATCCAGGCTGTCACATTGTAAAGTTTGCAGATGATACAGCGGTGGTGGGATGCATCACAAACAATGATGAGTCCAGCTACAGGCAAGAGGTGGAACACCTGGAGAGCTGGTGCAGAGAGAATAACCTTCACATCAATGTGAAGAAGACAAAGGAGATGATTGTGGACTTCAGAAGGAACAAAAACACCTACACCCCCCTGAACATTAGAGGATCTGCGGTGGAAGTGGTCTCCAGCTACAAGTACTTGGGTGTACACATGAATGACAACCTCAGCTGGAGCAACAACACCACCAGCCTGATCAAGAAAGCTCATCAGAGACTCTACTTCCTCAGACGGCTGAGGCGAGCTGGTCTGGGAAGCTCAGTCCTCACCTCCTTCTACAGGTGTGCAGTGGAGAGCATCCTGTGCTCGAGCATCAATGTGTGGCATGGAGGCTGCACAGATGCAGAAAGAAAAGCTTTGCAGAGAGTGGTGAAGGCTGCACAGAAATCTGTTGGAATCAGTCTCCCCACCATCACAGACATCTACACCTCCAGATGCAGGAAGAGGGCCACCTGCATCATGAAGGACCCCACCCACCCAGCACACACACTTTTTGCCCCACTCCCCTCAGGAAGGAGGTTAAGGAGCATTAAGTGTAGAACCACTAGACTGAGGAACAGCTTCTACCCTGAGGCTGTTAGACTCATGAATATCTAACTAGAATAATCACTGTGAAAAACCATATCATGTTGCTGCTGATCTGTTTCATGTTGCTGCTGATCTGTTTCAATGTTGATGTGTTCATGCGTGCACATCTGCTCACAGACTCATGTTCATGTTTGTGGTGATGTTCAATGTTTTATGTTATGAGTGCTTAGTGTATATTTAGTTGATGCATTTCTTAGTTCATATCTTAGATGTTATTACTGTTTTTCTTATACATTTTATTGTTGGATGTAACTGGGACCCTGTGAACATAATTTCGCTCCACCACATGTACCACATGAGGTGCGAATGACAATAAAGAAACTCTGACTCTGACTCTGACTCTGATCGTTATCACCATAGCTATCATATAATCACTAGATCCAGCATTGATCGTTATCACCATAGTTATCATATAATCACTAGATCCAGCATTGATCGCTATCGCCATAGTTATCATATAATCACTAGATCCAGCATCGATCGTTATCACCATAGTTATCATATAATAACTAGATCCAGCATTGATCGTTATCGCCATAGATATAAACACTAGATCCAGCATTGATCGTTATCACCATAGTTATCATATAATCACTAGATCCAGCATCGATCGTTATCACCATTGTTATCATATAATCACTAGATCCAGCATTGATTGTTATCGCCATAGATATAAACACTAGATCCAGCATTGATCGTTATCACCATAGATATCATATAATCACTAGATCCAGCATTGACCGTTATCGCCATAGTTATCATATAATCACTAGATCCAGCATTGACCGTTATCGCCATAGATACCATATAATCACTAGATCTAGCATTGATCGTTATCGCCATAGTTATCATATAATCACTAGATCCAGCATTGACCGTTATCGCCATAGATATCACATAATCACTAGATCCAGCATTGATCGTTATCGCCATAGATATAAACACTAGATCCAGCATTGATCGTTATCGCCATAGTTATCATATAAACACTAGATCCAGCATTGATCGTTATCGCCATAGATATAAACACTAGATCCAGCATTGATCGTTATCGCCATAGATATAAACACTAGATCCAGCATTGATCATTATCGCCAAATATATCATATAATCACTAGATACAGCATTGATCGCTATCGCCATAGAAATCATATAAACACTAGATCCAGCATTGATCGCTATCGCCATAGTTATCATATAATCACTAGATCCAGCATTGATCGTTATCGCCATAGATATAAACACTAGATCCAGCATTGATCGTTATCACCATAGATATCATATAATCACTAGATCCAGCATTGATCGTTATCACCATAGCTATCATATAATCAATAGATCCAGCATTGATCGTTTTCGCCATAGATATAAACACTAGATCCAGCATTGATCGTTATCACCATAGTTATCATATAATCACTAGATCCAGCATTGATCGTTATCACCATAGATATCATATAATCACTAGATCCAGCATTGACCGTTATCGCCATAGATATCATATAATCACTAGATCCAGCATTGATC
>NW_023620040.1:3802-7594 GCF_014905685.2 Nematolebias whitei
CGTTATCGCCATAGATATCATATAATCACTAGATCCAGCATTGATCGTTATCACCATATATATCATATAAACACTAGATCCAGCATTGATCGTTATCGCCATAGATATAAACACTAGATCCAGCATTGATCGTTATCGCCAAAGATATCATATAATCACTAGATACAGCATTGATGGCTATCGCCATAGATATCATATAAACACTAGATCCAGCATTGATCGTTATCGCCAAAGATATCATATAATCACTAGATACAGCATTGATCGCTATCACCATAGATATAATATAATCATTAGATCCAGCATTGATCGTTATCGCCATAGATATAAACACTAGATCCAGCATTGATCGTTATCACCTTAGTTATCATATAAACGCTAGATCCAGCATTGATCGTTATCGCCATAGATATAAACACTAGATCGAGCATTGATCGTTATCACCATAGATATAAACACTAGATCCAGCATTGATCGTTATCGCCATAGATATAAACACTAGATCCAGCATTGATCGTTATCGCCAAAGATATCATATAATCACTAGATACAGCATTGATCGCTATCGCCATAGATATCATATAAACACTAGATCCAGCATTGATCGCTATCGCCATAGTTATCATATAATCACTAGCTCCAGCATTGATCGTTATCGTCATAGATATAATCACTAGATCCAGCATTGATCGTTATCGCCATAGATATAAACACTAGATCCAGCATTGATCGTTATTGCCATAGCTATAAACACTAAACACTAAAGGAAGGAGTGAACAATGTCCCAAAGACCCATCTCTGCCTGATGCCCTCAACAAGTTCTATGCACGCTTTGAAGACCCGAACAGACCACCCAGCACCAGACTCACCTCACCACCGGATGAAGAGCATCTCAGCGTGACCTCAGCAGAAGTAAGGAGTACCTTCAGGAGGATTAATCCGCACAAAGCAACTGGCCCAGACAACATCCCCGGAAAAGTGTTGAAGGAATGTGCTGATCAGCTCTGTGAGGTGCTGGCAGACATCTTTAACACCTCACTTACCCTGGAGACAGTTCCCACCTGCCTGAAGACTGCCACCATCATCCCAGTCCCAAAAAGCTCTACAGTGACTGGTCTGAATGACTATCGGCCAGTGGCCCTCACCCCGATAGTCGCTAAATGCTTCGAAAAACTGGTCATGACTCACATCAAAACAACCATCAACATCAACGAGGACCCTCATCAGTATGCATACCGTGAGAACCGATCAACAGAGGATGCAATCTCCTCTGTGGTCCACACTGCACTCAACCACCTGGAGCAGAAAAACTCTTACGTCCGTATGCTCTTTGTGGACTTCACATCCGCCTTCAACACCATGATCCCCCAAACCCTGATGGACAAACTATCCACACTAGGACTAAGCCCCTCCATCTGCAACTGGGTACTAGACTTTTTAACAAACAGACCACAGTTAGTGAGGATCCACAACCTCTCCTCCTCCACCATAACCCTCAGCACTGGCTCTCCTCAGGGATGTGTGTTGAGCCCCCTCCTGTTTACTCTGCTCACATATGATTGTGCAGCTACCCATCCAGGCTGTCACATTGTAAAGTTTGCAGATGATACAGCGGTGGTGGGATGCATCACAAACAATGATGAGTCCAGCTACAGGCAAGAGGTGGAACACCTGGAGAGCTGGTGCAGAGAGAATAACCTTCACATCAATGTGAAGAAGACAAAGGAGATGATTGTGGACTTCAGAAGGAACAAAAACACCTACACCCCCCTGAACATTAGAGGATCTGCGGTGGAAGTGGTCTCCAGCTACAAGTACTTGGGTGTACACATGAATGACAACCTCAGCTGGAGCAACAACACCACCAGCCTGATCAAGAAAGCTCATCAGAGACTCTACTTCCTCAGACGGCTGAGGCGAGCTGGTCTGGGAAGCTCAGTCCTCACCTCCTTCTACAGGTGTGCAGTGGAGAGCATCCTGTGCTCGAGCATCAATGTGTGGCATGGAGGCTGCACAGATGCAGAAAGAAAAGCTTTGCAGAGAGTGGTGAAGGCTGCACAGAAATCTGTTGGAATCAGTCTCCCCACCATCACAGACATCTACACCTCCAGATGCAGGAAGAGGGCCACCTGCATCATGAAGGACCCCACCCACCCAGCACACACACTTTTTGCCCCACTCCCCTCAGGAAGGAGGTTAAGGAGCATTAAGTGTAGAACCACTAGACTGAGGAACAGCTTCTACCCTGAGGCTGTTAGACTCATGAATATCTAACTAGAATAATCACTGTGAAAAACCATATCATGTTGCTGCTGATCTGTTTCATGTTGCTGCTGATCTGTTTCAATGTTGATGTGTTCATGCGTGCACATCTGCTCACAGACTCATGTTCATGTTTGTGGTGATGTTCAATGTTTTATGTTATGAGTGCTTAGTGTATATTTAGTTGATGCATTTCTTAGTTCATATCTTAGATGTTATTACTGTTTTTCTTATACATTTTATTGTTGGATGTAACTGGGACCCTGTGAACATAATTTCGCTCCACCACATGTACCACATGAGGTGCGAATGACAATAAAGAAACTCTGACTCTGACTCTGACTCTGATCGTTATCACCATAGCTATCATATAATCACTAGATCCAGCATTGATCGTTATCACCATAGTTATCATATAATCACTAGATCCAGCATTGATCGCTATCGCCATAGTTATCATATAATCACTAGATCCAGCATCGATCGTTATCACCATAGTTATCATATAATAACTAGATCCAGCATTGATCGTTATCGCCATAGATATAAACACTAGATCCAGCATTGATCGTTATCACCATAGTTATCATATAATCACTAGATCCAGCATCGATCGTTATCACCATTGTTATCATATAATCACTAGATCCAGCATTGATTGTTATCGCCATAGATATAAACACTAGATCCAGCATTGATCGTTATCACCATAGATATCATATAATCACTAGATCCAGCATTGACCGTTATCGCCATAGTTATCATATAATCACTAGATCCAGCATTGACCGTTATCGCCATAGATACCATATAATCACTAGATCTAGCATTGATCGTTATCGCCATAGTTATCATATAATCACTAGATCCAGCATTGACCGTTATCGCCATAGATATCACATAATCACTAGATCCAGCATTGATCGTTATCGCCATAGATATAAACACTAGATCCAGCATTGATCGTTATCGCCATAGTTATCATATAAACACTAGATCCAGCATTGATCGTTATCGCCATAGATATAAACACTAGATCCAGCATTGATCGTTATCGCCATAGATATAAACACTAGATCCAGCATTGATCATTATCGCCAAATATATCATATAATCACTAGATACAGCATTGATCGCTATCGCCATAGAAATCATATAAACACTAGATCCAGCATTGATCGCTATCGCCATAGTTATCATATAATCACTAGATCCAGCATTGATCGTTATCGCCATAGATATAAACACTAGATCCAGCATTGATCGTTATCACCATAGATATCATATAATCACTAGATCCAGCATTGATCGTTATCACCATAGCTATCATATAATCAATAGATCCAGCATTGATCGTTTTCGCCATAGATATAAACACTAGATCCAGCATTGATCGTTATCACCATAGTTATCATATAATCACTAGATCCAGCATTGATCGTTATCACCATAGATATCATATAATCACTAGATCCAGCATTGACCGTTATCGCCATAGATATCATATAATCACTAGATCCAGCATTGATC
>NW_023620041.1:0-7593 GCF_014905685.2 Nematolebias whitei
CCCCATCACCTGAATACGTCCCTCTCCAGGAGGTCGTACGTGCCGTAATCCGTCTGCTTCTGTCCAATGTTCTCCCCAAGGTTGAAGAATCCACGCCGAGGTCCTCGCGTTACACACAGCTGGCTATCCGCCAACCGTTCTCCGAGGTCCACGCGTCTCTCACGGCTGGGTAGCCACCAACCATTCGCCGAAGCCCGCTAGCGGTAGCCACAGAGCTAGCGACCTAACGGGATTGTTCTCCACTGGGTTAGTCACCCACGCAGCTTCAACCTCCACAGGTCGACTGGAGTCCTTTTCTACCCCCTCACTGGCAAGAACAGCAGTTCAGTGGGGTGTTCCCCCACCACGATAGTCCACGGCAGCAGTGACAGTTCGCAGCAACAGTGATGTCCTCCATCTTCCCTGTCACTCTCGTCACGTCCCCTCTCGTACCGGAAGCCCTCCTTCCCCGACCACCAAATAAAATCCCAAGCAACCACATATTACAGTTACATTGGGGTTTTTTTTCAAACAATAACTGAACATATATTAAACTCAAAACACAATAGGTTTGCATATTCCATAAACACAAACTGAACACATATTAAACTCCATGTTCTTATTTATGAGTTCTCTAATAATTTCAACAGACATGAACAAAAACCACGGGGTTACATATATATATAGAGAGGAACACCACCTCAGAAAAGAACACCTCATCTCAAACAAACATCATTCATGTGTCTTGTGTTTGAAACTGATGCATCTATTCCCTTGGGAACAAACAGACTTTGCCTTCCAGGTGTTCAACTCGGCTCACTAACTTCTTAGTTGACACTAATGTAAATGTAATTAAAAAAAAAACTGTCACTGTGTTAACTTCACTGCCAGTATGAACTCATTTCCCATGAAATGGACAAATCGTTTAATGAGTTTTGGTTCAACTGACCTCGAAGTTGAAACATCTGCTGAGACTTTAACTTTTGTCAAAACGGAGTATTACTCCCAGGATGGGTTCCCATGAAGATAACACATTTCAAAGAACCCTTTGTTTAATGACATTTACTTTTCAGGGGATGGACAGCGACACCTTTTGGAGAAACATTGCCTGCTATTAACCCCAAAATGTAATTTTCCATTTTATTTTCAGACCTGAATGTTTATTTATGAAAATGTGTGTTTTAAGTTATCTCTCTTTAAGATAATCATTTGTCTTATTTGTCTCTTTTGAAAGAGTAACTTTTAAAGGCAGACAGAGAAAATGGACTTTAGATTTTATACAACCTGACAGGAGTTAGAACCATCCCTCTTCCGAGAGGTGGACTAAAGTCAGTCTGAAACACACATACAGTTGTTTCACTTCAACTTCAAGCACTTCTTCTTCTACAATCACTGACTGAGGCTTCGTCTCATGAAGACTTCACTTGAGCTCAGAACTGAAGAAACCCAGTTTTCTGCACTGAACTCAGAGAGGAGAGAAGCATCCTTTCTGCACAGAGTGGTAAATCCCAGCTGACTTCAGAGCCAGTGGCCGGACCTTCGTCCCTCCAACGATGATAGGTGACTTTTGAGGAGACAATCAGCCTCTCGGTCACCAGAGCATCTCAGGCCTTGCTGGTATCATTTTAAGCATCTGTGGAACATTTTGACATCTCGTTCTGGTGAGAGAGACTTCAATGCACTTTCTGGTGATCATACATCACAATAACCTTATCAGACAAACTACAGCTCGCATTTAGACACAATTTTAACTACTCTACAAACAGAACTAGTCTAAAAATCTGCCTTTTTAAGTTTCACTGATTTGAATAATCAAGTAGACCTTTGATACAAAGCTGTAATTCATTTGTTTGTTATGTAAAATCTTCATCAGATATATCACAGATTATTATTTTTGTAATAAAATACATAAAATCAACTAAATTTGTGATTATTTTGACATATCTGTGTGTATTAACTGATTTTATGCCCTTTAAACACGAGAAAAGAATTCACGTTTTAGTTTACATTTAATTAGGGGTTAGAGGTGTAAGAGTACCACTGCCTGCAGCTCCTGGCCGCTAATTGCCTACACCTGACGGCCATCAGACTGAGGAGGCGTCCCCGGCTACAAAAGGCTGCAGTCCAGTGCTACTCTTCGCTGGAGCATATCACCTTCCATGGTAGTTGTGCTTCAAGCCTTTTAGGCTATTACTCACAAGTACTAACCTTGCTCTCTTGTTCCCAGTGTTTCCTGGTTCCTCGGCTTGTTAAAGGACCCCTCGTGATCCTTTGGTTTCCTGACTCCTTGTGTCCTGTTCCTGGTTCCTCGGACTCCCTCGTGGCCTGTTCTTGGTTTGTAGACCCCCTTGGGTCCCTCCTTGGCTCAATCTCCCTCGTGTTTGGATTTCCCTTGCCTGGTGCTTCTAATCCAGCCAGTGCCTGCCCTGCCAGCTGCTGGACTCTCTCTGGACTCTCTGGAGCTCTCTTGGAGGATTGGAACCCACCTCTGGACCAAACTGTAAGAGATTCACAGAACACAAAATATCAGCTCCTAAGATCTCCACCTCCATTCTGACTGTCCTCCTCTACCTCCTCCAGGAGCTGCAGAGAAGCTGCACCAGCATTGTACATTATTCTCACCTGTAAATAAACACTGTTCTTTTGTATCCACCTGAGTCTGTCTCGTTCCGGGTCTCATACAAATCTGGGTTCCCCGCGGTTATGACAGAAATGCTACAGCCAAAGCAGACCCAGAATGAGACCGGGAGCGAACAGACAATCGCCATCTCGCAGGTGGAACGGATCTCCAGACTGGAGACAATATTGCAACAGGTTCTGACCCAGCAACGTTCGGCCCAGTCCAACATGCAGGAACTTGGAGGTATGATTTATTCCCTCAAACAACAACTTCTACCTCCTCTTCCTCCAGATCCGACAGACTCACCTGTCCCCAGCGTCCCTCGTGAGGCACCTGTCGCAACCTCCCATGGTCAACAGCTGCTCGTCAAACCATCTGAACTGTTCGCCGGAGATCCCGACCAATGTGGGGGTTTTCTGCTGCAGTGCAGACTCGCTTTTGAGGGAGCCCCGTCTCTCTACCACACAGACTCTGCAAATTTTTTTTACTTTATTAACCTTCTCAAAGGTAACGCCCTTCGCTGGGCTAATTCTTTTATGCAGTCCCACGTGAATCCCCCGGCTACTTACCCCCAACTCCTGAAGGAGTTTCGACGGATCTTCGATCGCCCCCTGCAGGCTTCTAACGCAGTAAAACGTCTCCTGGGGTTACGTCAAGGCCGCCGTCCTGTTTCTGAGTACGCCCTGGAGTTCCGGATCCTGGCGACTCAAACGAGGTGGGACGAACTTGCTCTCCAAGGTGCGTTTCTGAACTCTCTCTCTGACCAGATAAAAGACCAAATCGCTGCACGAGACGAACCGGAAGGGTTCAACCAACTAATAGAAATGGCCATTTCCATTGATGACCGCTTCCGGGAACGGAGGCGAGAACGGGACTACAACTCCCAGAAACCTTCCACTTCCGGGTTCGCGGCCCCTTCAGGTGAACCTCGTTATTTTAAGACAGCGAAAGAAAGTTGTCATATGCAAACGTCCCCAGTTATTAATCCTCCTTGTTTGTCTCCTCAGACCAAACTTCCCATGCCCCCCGAGCCAGAACCCATGCAGATTGGGCGAACACGGTTGACTTTTGAAGAGCGAGAGCGCCGTAGAAACGCTAACCTCTGCATTTACTGTGGCAACCCCGGTCATTATTTACCTCTCTGCCCGTTTCGGGGAAACGAGCAAGCCCACCAGTAAAGCGGGAGATACTGGTGGGTAACTCAGCTCTTACCTCCCCATTTAAACTCCTCTTGCCCACAGTTATTCAAATAAACAGTTCTCGTGTCCCCTTATTGGCTCTGGTTGATTCAGGCGCCGAACAGAACCTCATCAGTTCGGACCTGGTCAACAAATATTCTCTACCCACTCGCGAAATCACTCCTATTTCCGTTTCCGGTGTTACTGGTAAAACGTTGGCGCTCATCCAACGAAAAACCATCGAGCTTCACTTAATCATCTCAGGCAACCACCATGAGATGACCGATTTCTTTGTATTCGACTCCTCCGTTTCTCAGATTATTTTAGGTTTTCCCTGGCTTAAGACGCACAACCCAGACATTAATTGGGAACTAGGGCGAGTAGAGAAGTGGAGCAATAAGTGTCTTAAAGACTGTCTACGCTCCGCGATCGCCGGGCAGCCAGTGGTCACTCCTCCTAGTGAGGAGGTAGATCTCTCCACTGTTCCCACTACCTATCACGACCTCGCGTTGGCGTTTAGTAAACAAAGAGCCTTATCACTCCCTCCTCACCGTCCCTATGACTGTGCCATTGACTTACTCCCTGGCGCCCCCTTGCCATCTAGCCGACTTTATAATCTCTCCGGCCCAGAGAGGGCTTCCATGAGGGAATATATCAACGAGTCCCTCGACTCTGGTATTATTCGCCCCTCCACGTCTCCCGTCGGTGCAGGTTTCTTCTTTGTTTCTAAGAAAGATAAAACCTTACGTCCCTGCATCGATTATCATGGCCTGAACAGTATCACTGTCAAAAATAAATATCCACTCCCTTTAATCAACTCTCTCCATGAGCAGTTACAATCTGCCACCATTTTCACTAAGTTGGATTTAAGAAATGCTTACCACCTCGTTCGCATAAGAGAAGGCGACAAGTGGAAAACAGCATTTAAAACACCCCTCGGCCATTTTGAATACTTAGTAATGCCTTTTGGTTTAACTAATGCCCCCGCGGTTTTCCAGGCCCTCGTGAACGACGTATTGCGTGACTTCATCGGCGAATTTGTGTTTGTTTACCTCGACGATATCCTCATTTTTCCCGTGACCCCTCTCTGCATGCGGGACAGGTAAGGAGGGTCCTCCAGAGGTTACTGGAGAACCAGTTATTTGTGAAAGCTGAGAAGTGCCAATTCAATTCCCCTCGGTTCCCTTCCTTGGTTTCATTTTTGGGGAGGGTCACTGCAAGACCGACCCAGAAAAAACAAGAGCTGTGGTCGAGTGGCCTACCCCCGAGTCCAGGAAACAATTGCAACGCTTCCTGGGCTTCGCAAATTTTTATAGACGCTTTATCAAAGATTACAGTCGAGTGGCCGCCCCACTTTCTCAGCTCACCTCTACCTCCAGACCATTTATCTGGTCACCTGACGCTGAGACTGCTTTTCTTAAGTTAAAAACATTATTTTCTTCTGCACCCATCCTCTCCCACCCTGATCCACATCGACAGTTTATCCTCGAGGTTGACGCTTCGGATACAGGGGTAGGGGCGGTGCTGTCTCAACGATCTTCGGAGGACAACAAGGTCCATCCCTGCGCTTTTTTTTCAAAACGCTTGTCCCAAGCAGAGCGAAACTATGACGTGGGAAACCGTGAACTCTTGGCAGTAAAGCTGGCCCTGGAGGAATGGCGGCACTGGCTGGAGGGCACGGAGACCCCATTCTTGATTTGGACCAATCATAAAAACCTGACTTACCTACGGGACGCTAAACGCCTGAACCCCCGCCAGGCACGATGGTCATTGTTTTTTACTAGGTTCAACTACGTCCTCACTTTCAGGCCAGGCTCCAAAAATGTCAAGCCGGACGCACTGTCCCGCCAGTTTGCCCCCCCTGACAATACGGAGATCGAGGAGACCATCCTTCCCACCACCTGCATCGTTGGGGCCCTCACATGGCCCATCGAAGAGGAAATCAGGGAGGCCTGGAAGGTAGAACCGGACCCGGGTGGCGGCCCCCCTGGAAACTTGTTCGTGCCTACCGCTCTTCACCCAAAAGTACTACACTGGTTTCATAATAACAAACTCTCGTGTCATCCAGGTTCCACCCGCATGATCTCCCTGACCAGGACTCACTTCTGGTGGCCAGCCATGTCTGCGGACGTACGGGAGTTCGTTGCCGCCTGCCCCACGTGTGCCCGCAATAAGACGGGTACCCAACCCCCCTCCGGCCTCCTGCAACCCCTGCCCACCCCGAGTTGCCCATGGTCCCACATCTCGTTGGACTTTGTTACCGGACTTCCACCCTCTGAAGGTAACACAGTCATTCTAACTACAATCGATCGCTTTTCCAAAGCGGTCCACTTCGTCCCTCTGATTAAGCTCCCCTCTGCGATGGAGATGGCGCACCTGTTGACGCAACACGTGGTTAGTCTGCACGGTATCCCCTTGGACGTCGTGTCGGACCATGGACCACAGTTCGTGTCCCAGGTTTGGCGCTCTTTCTGCAGGACGCTGGGAGCCACCACCAGTCTCACCTCAGGCTACCATCCCCAGTCGAATGGCCAGGCTGAACGGGCCAACCAAGAACTGGAGTCCATCCTGCGCTGCATGGCAGAGAAGGACCCGTCAACCTGGAGTCACCATTTGGCTTGGGTTGAGTATGCTCACAACACCCATCGCTCCACTTCCACCGGCCTGTCTCCTTTCAACGCCTCCCTAGGCTACCTACCTCCCTTGTTCCCCGGCCAAGAGGTAGGCTGCGCGGTACCCTCCGTGCAGCATCATTTCAGACGGTGCCGCAGGGTCTGGCACCAAGTGCGGTCCGCACTCCTCCGCACGGCCACCCAGACAAAGAAAGCTGCCGACCGTCACCGTTCCTCGGCCCCTCGCTACCAGGTGGGCCAAGAAGTGTGGCTGTCCACCCGGGACATTCCCCTCAAAGACACCCCCTGGAATATGGCACCACGCTTCATCGGCCCATTCCCCATCATCCAGCTCATCGGTCCCTCTGCGGTGAGGTTGCAGCTCCCCAAGACCATGAGGATCCATCCGACCTTTCATGTGTCCCAGGTCAAGCCAGTCCTCACCAGCCCTCTGTGTCCTCCCTCTGACCTCCCTCCTCCACCCCGCCTGATCGACAACCACCCTGCGTTCACTGTCCGATCCATCCGTGACGTGCGACGCAGGGGCCGAGGATTCCAGTACCTCGTCGATTGGGAGGGGTACGGTCCTGAGAAGAGGTCATGGATTCCCCGGTCTTTCATCCTCGACCCCAGCCTCATCACCTCCTTCTTTAAGAACCACCCCGAAAAGCGCTTCAGGTCGCCTGGAGGCGATTCTTGAGGGGGGGTTACTGTAAGAGTACCACTGCCTGCAGCTCCTCCTCCAAGATGGCCGCTAATTGCCTACACCTGACGGCCATCAGACTGAGGAGGCGTCCCCGGCTACAAAAGGCTGCAGTCCAGTGCTACTCTTCGCTGGAGCATATCACCTTCCATGGTAGTTGTGCTTCAAGCCTTTTAGGCTGTTACTCACAAGTACTAACCTTGCTCTCTTGTTCCCAGTGTTTCCTGGTTCCTCGGCTTGTTAAAGGACCCTTCGTGATCCTTTGGTTTCCTGACTCCTCGTGTCCTGTTCCTGGTCCCTCGGACTCCCTCGTGGCCTGTTCTTGGTTTGTAGACCCCCTTGGGTCCCTCCTTGGCTCAACCTCCCTCGTGCTTGGATTTCCCTTGCCTGGTGCTTCTAATCCAGCCAGTGCCTGCCCTGCCAGCTGCTGGACTCTCTCTGGACTCTCTGGAGATCTCTTGGAGGATTGGAACCCACCTCTGGACCAAACTGTAAGAGATT
>NW_023620042.1:0-7591 GCF_014905685.2 Nematolebias whitei
ATATATATATAAATATATATATATATATATATATAAATATATATACAGTGATATATATATCAATCTTCTAAGTGTGCACAGTTTATATTCGGGTGCGCTTTATAGATTGGCAATATGTTTTCAATATAACATATCTTGAGATGTTCTGTTTCATCTCCAGTTGCACAATCATACATATTCATACACTTGATTTTTTTTTCCTGTTCGGGTCTCTGTGTCAACTATGACAGTCTTTTTGTTGCCCACCATTATGACTGAAGAAGTATCTTCAAGAGCTACTCACAGGGCAACAACTTCCTCTCTGCAGGGGATGTTCTTCCACTGCGCTCCACCACAGTCGGAGGACATGTCCACAGTATGGTTGTTCTGTTTGTCAAAATTTAAAAGGGGTTGTGTTTTAGGAATAAACGAAAGCGTTGTTGACTCGAGTAACTCTGAGTGGTCTGCACTCTGACTGTGCTTTTATCTCAGAGTCCATTTGGACTGTCCAAGGTCCTGCATCTCTGTATGAAAGTAAAAGCATGTTGTTACACATCTGTGTGCACAACATAAACTGTGTTTGCTTCCACAAAACTGCAAAAATCTAGAGCCACAGCTCATTTATTCAGGTTTTGTTTCCAGAGTGCCAAACATTCTTGCTTTTTCAAATAATCTTTAGCAAAACATTTTGTGTGTGGGTAAATAAAAAAGTCAATAATCAATTTGAACATACACAAAATTGTATCAGGGCAACACGAAAATATTACTAACGAGTTAAAATCTATAATTTCAAAATGTGTGTTTATCTGTTTTGATATGTTCCACAGTGTTACAATTCTATCGTTGTTGAATTTTCTTAGCAACAATGACCATTTTAGTCTGTTGCATCTTGACACATGGCATATTGAAACAGCATAAACATGTCTTGTCTGGTAACATGAAAGAAATCTGTGATAACTTGTGATGTAGTGGCATGATGTAGTGTAGTGGTTGGGTTGCAGCAAATTTAGAAACAAAACTTAAGTCAGTCATCACACTGCTAAACTCTTACTTATCACCATATAGGTTATTGTCAGGGGAATGTTAATAAAGGTTGAGGATGTTTATCACCAGGTAATGTTAAATTAGTGTTGAACTGTGTGTGTGAGTTCAGAGAGTTCTTTTCCCTCTCAGAGAGGAGCCTGTATGTTCAGCTGGATGAAGCCGAGGTCTTCAAGGCCTGCCTCGGAGCCAAAGACTTATAAGCATATATAAAACAATTCTCGCACACTGTCCGGTGCAGACTCTCGTGACTGACATCCAAGCATGTAACTTTTGTACATCTGTGTAAGCCTGTTGTGACCATTTATCCTTGCAAGTAAAACTCGGTGATATAATCTTCTGTCATCGTGTGGCTTCTTTTAGTAATTGAGATGAATAAAGGATATTTTTATCCAACATTTATGTTGGAGTAAAATATTTTTTTCCTTTGGTTTTCCACCTCACCTGTGAGAGATTACAGCCTTCTGCATGCTCCAGATCCAAGATGGCGCCTAATTATCAACACCTGCAGGACATCCCACTAATGAGGATAATCTCCTGCTGCAGATGAGCTCTACTCTCCGCAGGAGCATTAGATTCAAGGATTAAAGGATTCAAAGCGCTTTATTTGTCATTCGCACCCCATGTGGCACATGTGGTGGAACGAAATTATGTACACAGGGTCCCAGTTACATCCAACAATAAAATGTAAACAAAAAAAAACAGTAATAAGATTTAAGATGTGAACTAAGAAAAACATCAACTAAATATACACTAAGCACTAGCAGCATAAAACATTACGCCAAACAGCAGCACGAACATGAGTCTGTGTGAGCAGATGAGCACGAATGAACAAATCAACATGAAACAGATCAGCAGCAACATGATGTGATTGTTTTCACAGTGATTAGCCTGGTTAGATATTCATGAGTCTAACAGCTTTACAATTAATTATTATAATAATTAATTAAGTAATTACATCATTAACTACATTATGATGCCTTATGGTGTTTATGCTTCTGGCCAAATTGTGTCTTATTGAAACAGTCTCTTATTGTACCTGTTTCAGCCTTCCTGTTTCCTTGAGTGCCTTGGAGTCCTGGTCCCTCTGGATCCTAGTCCTCCTTCCTGTTGTGCACCCTCCAGCCACATGACTACTACGCCCGTGTCCATGCACTGGAACCCTGCTTGGATTGTCATCCAAGCCCGGACAAGTCCTCGCGCTGTAAGAAACAAAATACTGCATTCAAATCCCCAGCCTGCAAGAAATACCTACCTGATCACTCTCCTTGCTCCTCAGGGTTACAGAGGTCTTCATTGTACATTTTATATTGCACTGTAAATAAACACTGTTAACCTTTTACGTTCTGGAGTCTTGTCTCATACTCTCTGGGTTCCCCAAGACCACAACATCACCAAGTTGCTCACCGGCACCATCACCCAACTTAAGAGTACCACCCTGGCATGACTCTTTCAGACCAAGACGGGATACAGCTACGGGTATCAAATCTCTGCCAAGTTATTTTCATGACATTATCACAACCGGGGCGAGTCTTTCTTCAAATCCTCAACAACCAAGCAACGCTAGTGAACATGGGCTTCCTCTCATGGTGATGACATCACCAGGCTCCACCCTGATGTTCTTCTGCCCCAAGTGTTTACTACCATGACCTTACTATGGATTTGTTGTTTCATCTTCAATTCCTTCCATTAACAATCACATGTAACGTTAACACACTGTGTTGTAATTTACACGGAGACTTCGTCAAAACCCTGAAAAAAACATCCACGTTTGTCTCTGTGCAGTGAGAAGCGGGCTTAACATCAGGGGATGGTGTTCAGTCGTTCAGCCTCATTCAGCTGATCTAAAACTGTTGCAGTAAAGAGTAAATTAATCCTTATGTATGACCACAATTCAGGAGTCAGAGCCAGAAGGCAATGCACAGATTGTGTTGCAACACATTTTTTATTAATGTTTTCCCTATACAATCATCTGGTAAAAAAATACGTTAAGGCAAGTGTGTGTTTAGAAAACGGTCAAATCTCAATCAGTTCTCTGCCTTTCACCACCGGGGAAACATTTAATTAATAAGACATGACAGTTTTCCAATTTCTCTTTAGTGGAAAAACAATGTATGTTGGAATGTGTTTTAATGACAATTCGATGTGAACATCTTTGTAAAAAAAAAAAAAAATTAAATAAAATTAAAAATAGTTTATCTTTAAATGCTAACATTCAGTAATTGGAAAAAGTGATGTGTTTGATTTTAATTAGAACTTTTACTTAAACATTTACAGTTTTCATTTCATAACAAACATGAGGGAGTGGTGGCGCAGAGGTTAGCGAAAGTGGGCCTGCGATTGGAAGATCGCTGCGCTGGTTCAACTCCCAGTACTAACAACATCAAAATGTAGGTGGGATTGGTGACGCACCTACACCTGTCTCCAAACCCTCATTTGCCCCACTTTAGGCCCTTGAGCAAGGCCCTTAACCTCCACCATCATCTGCTCCCCCGGGCGCTCTAGATAGCAGCTCTCTGCTCCACACAGAGAGGCTGTGGTAGCTCAGTGGTCTGTGGTTGCATCAGGAAGGATATCCGGCGTAAAAACAATTGCCAAGTCTTTGTGCGACTTAGTTTGCTGTGGCAACCCCTGACGAAGGGAACAACCGTAAGAAGAAGAAAAAAATGGATTGCAAACATAATAAATGCACGGAGAATATTTTTTATAGAGACAAGTTGATTTGAACATTTTATTCTTCATGAAAAAGTCTTTAAACTGATTGTCTCAGTTTTTGTGCACCTCTAACAAGTACAACATAAATTTGTGTTACACTTTTCGAATAAACTCTTAGGAAATTAATTCACAGCCTATTATCGTACTGCAACAACTTCGAACTAATGGCAACTTTGATTTTTGCACAAAATCTCAATAACTTTTACTCTAACTCCGTAGCATTCACATTCCCTTCACAGGTATTATTTAAAAGTCCCTGGTGCACAATTCGTCAGTGCAGGGACTTATGATTGGGATATAAAGATGCTTAATCAAAAGGATAAATCAACCATGATGTGAGAGCAGTATGTGAATGTTAATTCATTCGCCCAGAGACAAAAGCATGCATGTTAATGCAGAACGAGTGAAGTCGGTAAGATTGGACGACATGGCACGAACGAGTTCTGATTACGTCTAATCACCGCAGATCTCTGAGGTCCCCATGCAAACACAAAGTACAGGATTAAACACTAAGGCTGTTTGCTTTAAAGTGTGGCTCGTCCCCGAGGACTCAGAAGTGAAAAATAGAGTCTAAATATCATCGTCAGCCCCACAATCGGTGTCTCCTTTCATCTTGCTTTAAGGCACCAAAATCAAGAATAATGATGTGCGTGATTTGATAGTATGCCCCCACCCCCACCCCCCACCCCCGTATAGGAGTTTGCTTATGAACTCATAGCAGGCTGTGATTTTCAAAGTGACACTCAATTAGCTGTGCAGCGGCACTTGGACACAGACTGATTAGTTGATTTTGTCCCTGAAATCAGATGTTCAGTAAATACTCTGGATTTGTTTCTGGAGTTTACACATCAAATTATTTTAAGCTGTGATGTGGGAGATCAGCTCTGTCATCTTCCTGCAGTCGCAAAAGGGCGCCAACAAGCCACACCTGTGAACCATCTCCTCGATGAGCTGCAGGAGTACAAAAGGCTGCAGAAGAGCTCCAGTCAGCGCTGGAGCATTACCTGCCTAACAGTAGCTGTGTTTCTGGCCTATTTGTATTATCTGATGGAAGATAAACTTATATTTTCAGCGTTTACTTCTGCTGCCTACCTGTTCCTGGATCCCCGATGTAAGACCTCAAGCTCTCTTGTGACGTCCTCATCTGTCGCTTCGCCTTCCTACCACTCGCCTACCCAAATTTGGAACTCACCTCGAATGTCTTCCTTCCAATCACTGACCGCTGGATCATCTGCTTCCTCGACAACCCACAAGTTCTTCTGGTTCTAGTCCCTCCCTGTGCACGTTTGATGATATTGAGCACTCGTAAATAAACACTGTTAAACTTTACCGAGTCTTGTTCCCTTCAGTCCTTATTCTCTGGGTATTCCGTTATCATTACATTCGAGTGAGGCTCAGAATTCGCAATATTCTGCAGTCTAATGAACATCAACCTTAGAGCTTACTTCTAATATTTCATCTTTTTTTATGTTGTTCTGGGCTCTTTTACTAATGGGATTGTTTTTGCAGCGAGATCTTAAAGTGCGTTCTGTATCTGAGATGGAGTTAAACTACTTGTCAAAATCCCCCAGGCGGGTGATAGCTTGTCTTCTCCAGTGATCATTTTTCAGATCCACTGTGAATTCAAGTCCTCTTGGATTTGCCTTTTCCAGCATTGAAGGAAAACTTCTCTTAATTTATTATAAATTATCAAATAAATGGCCAAACCTCCAGAGAAAAACAGGAACTGTGTTCATTGATTCGGTTCCTTTAATGTCATCAAACATGCTACAAATACAAAACTCAGCCAACTAAATTCATTTTACTTGTTAGTCTGCTGTCACTCTGGCATCGTTTTGACTCAATATAATATTTGACTTGATTTTCTCAAACTTCACTAATGTTAAAGTATATGTTATATCAAATTGAATTATATGTTAAATTATGCTAAATTAAAATTGTTTTTTGTTTACATTTAGATAAAAAAGGTGGCAATATTGTTTTTTTTTGTTTCTTGATTATGCGATATTTAAACATCTGGCATTATTTAAAGGAATTCATATTACATGACACCTTTCATAGTTTTAGATTTGGATGTATTGAGAAACAATATTTGTTTGACACTATAATGTGTAATCCGATATGGTTAATTTGTGTCTGTAATGAAACAAATTAAAACTGGAATATAAAATGAAACAGTCCAAAATCTTGGAGTAGCATTCAACTAAAACAAATATCACAAACTAAACAAATGGTAAACATAAACACAAACGAAAATAATATTTGAAGTTAGGTTAACTCAAATGCTAGCCTTAGCTTGTTTTGTCAATCGTCAGAATCTTAAACTAATTACGGCCCCTAATCTTACAGAACATTTGCAAATCATTTACTTTGGGTTTAATGGGATTTAATTACATATTTACATATAAACAAATCACCGAGTGAGTTTTGGATTAATAATTATTGTAAATTTTTGGCAAAGGTTTCTGCACAATACAAGGAGAAATTTATTTTTTTGCTGTGACCAAAGTTTTCTTAATGACCAGGTGGATGTTGATTCAAAAATGACAAAAATAAATAAATACAGAAAAGACAACCCTGTGAGATAAAATGCAGCAACCTGAGGACGCCTGTGAGTCAATTAACTTCATTTCAGCATTGTTCATTAATTACAGACACTTTGTCAACCTCATTTTGTCAAATTGCAGGTGTTTTTCTGCAAACCGGGTAGAGAAATGACCAGGTGTGAGGTTACCTCTGGTCACCTGCGCTGCAGCTCTTCGACGTAAAGACAGTCATTACGAAGCCCATTATTTCTGATTAGCTCTCTGTTGCATAATTAATTAATAGGCAGTTATGTCCAGATGGCTGTTTTGTCACAAAATCATTAGTCAATCTTGTTGAGCTGGACCTTCAGAGTGAAGTAGTAAATTAAACAAATCTCCTAGATTAAAAGATTTGAAAATAATCTTTAATTTAAAGCTTTTTGTCTGTTTATACGTGACAGGGCTGCGTTTTCTGTTCTGTAGAAACAAGCAGTAGTGTTATTAGCAGGGGGGGGGGGGGGTTTCTGTGTGAATGTGAGTGACTGTTAGAATAATATATCATAAACCATATCTCAATTAAATTGAAACTTTCAGGAAATAATCATTGGATGTGCTTCTACAACTGATTACCTAGTGGGATCAATTCTATTTAAATTGGCTACCACAGCTAGTTAAAATTAGCCAAAACAAACATGTCTATACAGTAGTCCCTCGCTACTTCGTGGTTCATTTATTGTGGACTCCTTCCATTGTGTTTTTTCAAAATAAGATAGGACATGACATACAATTGGCTGACTGATAGATGAGCCGCACGATTGGCATGGGATTTTTATTTTAAATGTACTATTTTTAAATTATTTAGCAGTTGCTGCTCATCTGTGCAGCCCAGAGCTGTAGAAAAAGCTTCCTCCTGAGCTGTTCTCCATGCAGAGCAGAGAAGTGGGCGTGGCCAAAAACAGCAGGTGGCAGAGAGCAGCAGAGGCAAAAAGAGAAATCATGACATGCTGTGCTCTTTCAGAGCGTTTAGAGTTTAGAAACATTGTTTAGAATATTGCAAGAGTGGGGGAAGGGTTTAAAACGCCTATATATATGTATGTATGTATGTATATATGTATGTATGTATGTATGTGTATATATATAATAATAATAATAATATCATCACAATGTCAGCACTGTATGTTTCCATACAATGGCGAAATTAGTCTCTGCATTTAACCCATCCACCACCAGGTGGTGCAGTGGGCAGCTATTGAAAGCGCCCGGGGGGCATTTTGGGGATGAGGTGTGCTGCCCAAAGACGCCACGTGATGTGCAGTGACTGGGGATCGAAC
>NW_023620043.1:0-7590 GCF_014905685.2 Nematolebias whitei
AAGAAACTAACAAGAAATACAAATAAAAAATATGACAGTGGTGATGCACAGTACATTATCACTTATGTCCCACTACATTTTGATAAATTTAAGCTGTCAAATTTATTTCATGAGAAAAATAGCAGAACAGAGTTAGACAATTGAATGAATATATTGACCATTGGCATTTGGACTTCATCATAGTATATATTTTTAAAGTTAATTATTTTTTATTTAGCTAGTAAATTTATTCACAAGGGTTTTAATCTATAAATAATTGCACAAGTCCAAATCCAACACTGATTGTGTACAGACCATCTGATATATTCATAGCATCAATGCCTCTGACTTCCTCTCCAGCCCACAGTCAGTCAGTCTAACAATAGCTGACCTACTTCAGGACACCACTGGCAATTTATTTTATCCATCCATTATCTTTTACTCGCGTCTTCCATTATGGGTCGTGGGGTTGCTGGTGCCTATAAACAGCAATCTCTGTGCAAGAGGCGGGATACACCCTGGACAGGTCACAAGCCCATCATAGGGCCACATAGAGACAAACAAGACAAACAACCATTCACTCACTCACTAACAGGGATAATAATTGTTACCAATTAGCATAACATACGTGTGTTTAGTCTGTGGGAAGAAACCGGAGTACCCAGATAAAACCCACACATGCATGGAGTGAACATGCAAACTCCACCCAGAAAGGCCCCTGGATGAGGATTTAAACTAGGGTAGCCTGCTCACTGAGAGGTAGCAGCCTTACCAGTTGTGCCATTGTATTGCTACCAATGCTAATTTATTTCTTAGCAAACATCCAAATAATTTATTTGTTCAAATGATCAACAACTGTGGTAAAAAAAAATTGTTTGGACAGACAAAATCAAGGAGATTGCTGAATGTGGATTACTGGGATCCCACTCTGGAGCCAGGCCTGGGAGAGGGGGTCATCAGCAAGTGTCTGGTGAATGGGACTCTGCCTATGGGGCTCAATTAGTTTCAGTTCAAATGAACAACGTGGGTTTCAGGAAATCATCATATCATTTGCTTCTAGAACAGGTAAAAGTTTGGTGCACGTCAGTCCTAAATGTTCAGCTTAAGCCAAATAAATCTTTGTACCTTTTAAAAATTATCACTTGAACCACTGAACAAATCTTTGTGAAACATACAGGAAATCATCAGCCTTTTTTCTTGTTGGAATTTTGATTACAATTTGGTGTGTATGCAATACATTTTAGGCAGCTAAAAAAAATAAAAATTGACCTTCAAATTAAAAAAAACTAACAACGTCCCGCTACAATAAGGTAAATGCTTGAAATTTACAAGGTCTTTTAAGCTCCTATAGATGAAGTTGCTTGGTGAATTTCAGCTTCCTAGTTGCATGACAGCCCATGTGGTAGGTCTTCACTTGATACAATGTATTCAAAATATAATCAAATATAAATTATATTGTTATTTTTTTGGTGTGTCTGGGTGTTTCATGTTAATTAATATGACTGTTTATACAGTGGATTTTGTAATAAATAATAATAATAATAACTTTTATTTATAATGCACTTCACATTCACAGTGAATCTCAAAGTGTCACAAAAAGTGAACATCAGATAGCAGCAGGATAAAAGCAACCATAAAAGCAACCGAGAGCAAAACAACCAGGAGGATAACGCCTCAGAATGAACACATAAAAAAAAATTTAAAATGCACAAAATGCTGATGAAATAATCAAAAAGGAACTATGGGTGAATTTAAAAAAAAGTACAGTAAAATGAATTAAAAAACTGGGTAAAAAGAAAGGTTTTAAGACCCTTTTTAAAACATGTCACGGTCTGTGGAGCCCTCAGATATGAAGGCAGGGCGTTCAACAGCCGAGGGGCAGCGCAGGAGAAAGCCTGGTCTCCTGTTGTGCAGGATCGAGACCTGGGAGTGAGAAGAAGATGAGTGTTGGAAGAGCAGAGTGTGTGAAGGACAATGAGGGGTGAGAAGTTCTTTTAAATAAGATGGTGCATTACCGTATAAGCATTGGAAGGTGAGCAGATAAATTTTGTAAGTGATCCTGGCAGAAACAGGAATAACACAAACATTCACACAAAAATATTCAGATGACCCTTTAAGCCCTTAGCAAGCACCTAGAACCCTCACATTCACTGGGATTCCATCATTTCCACCAAACTATGTCACATTAAATGTTAATGTGTCTGGGTGTTCCATGTCCAAAGTTATTTCTTGTCATACCCTGGTTTTTGTAATAATACAAGACCCAGGGTGCTACCTAATGACTTTTGACCCTAAGGACACCAAAAAAACGAATAAAATGCTTGTGGCTATTCAAAGCACACTCAAAAGCCAGTTGGATGTGCAATATTGTGAAAAAATAAGCACAGGACACATCTCGAGGCACTATTTGGCTCCATGAGGGTCCTACTCCTATCCAACAAAGGGAAATTTGTGTCACTCCGGACAGGAAATCACACTCTGCAGCTGCCACCCAGAGTCCAAGGACTCTCTGCGTACAATGTTGAAAAGGACCAATTGTAACTCCAACATTTTCACATGCTTTTCCATCACATTTCACACTGGATATGTGTTAGATGTGCTTCCAACATACCCCAGTTCAAATTTTGTAGCTTTAGCTACTTCCTATCACCAGCAACAAAGTCCCACAGCACATTTGAAGGCTCCTTTGATCCCCCTTATAATGCACCAGTCTGTACCAAGCTCACAGGGTATAAGTGCGACCTGACTCCAAGAATGCAATTCTAAAGTTTGATTTTTCTGCCTAGTTCACTTCAATACAATTTATTTTATTCATATACATTAGTCCCTTGTATATTGTGGAGGTTCCATTCCCAGATCCCCACACACTCTCACACACACACAATAAGTGAAAAAAACACAAAGTAGAGATAGTAGAACAAGTAGTAGTCGTTGTAGTAAGTAGTAGTTTATTTTAGTATTTATATATCTACATTAAGGCTTTATAAACACTTCCCACATTATTGCAATATGCTATGTTCCAGTAACTGTTTGATCGACTTTGGCAACTCAAATCTCTGCCCCTAAAAGTAATTTTTATTTTGATTATTAATTAAAAATACGAGAGAAAATGTTATCCAGTCTGTGAAGTGGATGTTCCAGCCACAGCACACCGGGCTCGCTCACACGCTCCTGCCCAGGCTGGTGCTGGGTGAAGCCGACACTCCACCCATTTCACTCAGCTCCAGGCTGGGAGGAGAGCAGGAGAGGAGGCAGGGGGTGTGAGGACGGAGTGACAGGATGGTCACATTTATACACAGATACACAGAGGTGCTACGTAGAATCCTTCTCTATTCTTCCTCTCATTGTCCCTCCTCAGCAGTGTTGTGCACTGAAAAACACCCCTTGTAGCATGTCCCACAAGGATTTAAGTGTCTTCAACCAACACATTCTGCGTCGCGCCCTGCAGACAGTGCACGTTATGTGCAGCATCTCCAGACAGCTCTATACAGCACCTGCACAACTACTGGTGTCTGAACTCCTGCATATATTTCAGACATAAAAAAAATTTAAAAGCTTACTGTAAAATAAATAAAAAATACAACACGAGAAATGTTTGATATGTTATTCACATTACATCACGTTTTAAAACAACGGCACTTATTTGTCAAAATAAAAACAGTGATCAAAATGTCAAAGACAGTCCAATTTACTTTGATAAAATAAATGGATGGATAGATGGACTGTCCAACAACCAAGAATAGAAGCCTTCAGGTGCTTCAAAAGGTGCCACTTTGAGAATGGAGCAGGAGCAACAACCAGGACTGGATTTAGCAGAGAAGAGTTCAGCTCAGAACCATGATGTGAGAGGAGGGGGTTAGGACATCTGACAGAATCAGAGTTGCTCTATTCACACACAACCTACTGTTGCTCTCCAAAACAGTAATTTAACCTAGTGTTTACAACTGTAGGCAAATATTGATGTTTAACAACCTGTTGAAATACACCAGATTCCAGGAAATGGTATCTCTGTTATTCAAAATTTTCTGTGGGAGAACCCACAGATCCCCACCCCCCAAATGAGCACCACACACACTGCGGCCCACCCGCTGTTCTGGCATCAATCAATTTACAAATTAAGCCCTGAGTTTAAGCCTATAGCGGCATAAGAAACCAACCCTAACTATACGATTTATCAAAAAGGAAAGTGTTAAACCTAGTAGTCTTAAACCTAGCATTTACAATACTTTAATTTTTTGAAAATCAACAGTGAGTCTTATCACCTTAGATATGAAAACAGACCGGTTTATTCATATTGCGCCTTGTAATTCAGTGTGCTTTGTAGTCTGAAAAACGCAGTAAGAGCTACAAAATTCAAAGTGGTATAACTTCCTTCTAGAATAACTCAACTGCTTCAAATCTACAGAGTATATTAAGCTTGAATACATGAAGGGGCCTACACAGTTTCATGTCTGTGCATTCACTACAGCATGCATGGGGGACACTTAAATGTCCCATGTTAAGGCTAAGGAAACCCATGATTAGAACACTCTACGGCATTTTAAGGGTTGTAGAAAACATGCACTGAGATGAGAGAAGGCTTGTTGGATTTCTATTAACCAGGTATTTACAATGGTACAAGATCATCTTTGTAGGACATTGTTACGGGAAGCTGTGACCCAAAATGTTCTCGTATGCAAGAAACATCCTTCTTCCCTAAGTGCTTACAGAAAAATAAAGCAAGCTTCACATTCAAAGCTTTAACTTCCTTAAGGAATAAGACAATATCCTAAAATGTACAGGATACATTAAACACAAACATATGAAGGAGCCTGGAGAGTTTCAGGCCTGCACATGCACAACATCATGCACAGAGGCCATGTCTATTTGCACTGTTGTGTGTGAGGCCTCCATTCACACACTCTGGGCTGCTCTGCGACTTCTAGGAAGCTCGCAGAGATGAGAGCGGGCTTGATAGATTTCTATTAACCAGATCTTTACAATGGTACAGGCTCATCTTCCTCAGTTACTCCTATAGGAAGCACAAAAGCCAAAATCACATGACAGGCCTTGAACTTTAGGGCCTTACAGCTTGCCCTAGGACAATGCAATCTGTTTCAAATTTCCAGGGTGTCATCAGCTGAGAGCTGCTCTCTAACCCAGAAAATTTTGTGTCTCTAGCTCCTATTTTCTAGGAATTATGGACCATCCATCACTTGTATTAATTAAAAAGTGTCAGGGTTTGGTGGACAGGAACAAACCCAGTAGTGCAGACAGGACTCAACTCGGCAGATTAAAAAACTAAATACTTTAATGACGAATAAAAAAGTAACAAAACAATAAGCTGATGTGGCAGCAACACTTACATAAACTAGAAGACTCAGGAGGGAAACTCAGAAGGGACTCAGGAAGCTCAGGAAAACTCAGGAGACGCAGGAGAACACTAGATACCCAACGAATACGACGCAACGAGGGACAAGACTGAACAGACGGCTTATATACAAGGACAGGACGAGACGTGATTACAAACAGCTGTGACGAGACAAGGGTGACACCAATTAAACTGAAGAGGAACACACAAGGGAAACACAGACACAAACAGAGCCCACCAAATGGTACCATCCTTACAAAAAGGCCTGACCTTTTGACATTTGGAGGGCCTGTTGACCCCTTAGGAACCTCCCAAAGGGTTCAAACTCACAAGGTGCAATCAGCATGTCTCCAGTTATATCCTCTGAAAGTTTTGTGGTCCTGGTTACTTGCTGTCAGAAGTTACATTGCGATCATTAGAAATGTGTTGTATGTGGAACAATGAGTTCAAAACTCAAACCAGAAGCTCCAGTGAGACAATGTGCCAATCCTTGACACTTTCTGAGTGCTTTCAGTCTCGAACCGCAGTTTTTGATGCAGTTGCATTCTTTTATTATATTTTTTGGTTCAAATTTGCAGTTTCCCGCCAAAATGCTCATGTGACATTTTGACACCTTAGGAACCACCTACAAGATCTAAATTCACAGCTTAGGTTCAGCCTGGTGGAAAGTACTGGATTTTAAAGTTTGGTGTCACTAACTTGTTTCAGTGTGGAATTGTGGGTAATGATGTACAAGGCAAATATGGGTGTTTTGTTAGGTCACTAAACAAGGTCGTAGAAGTGCCAAAATCACAGAGTCCCACCAGCCTGAGGCCCTGATCAAGCCCACAAGGATTTTTTGAGCTGGCATGTTCCAGATAGGAATTCTGGGTAGTGGTCCGCTGGGCAATGAGGGTACTCGTTACCCACCTGAACAATCAATCAATCAAATCAATCAAACTTTATTTATAGAGCCCTTTCCAGCAGCCAAAAGGTGCACAAAGTGTTGCACAGTACAGAAATTAAAAACAAACAAGAATAAAAAATCAGCCAGTTAAAAACTAAAACAATTACAATTAAAACATAGCAAAATTGTCAAAGACCTACTAGGTATTAAAAGCCTGCCTGAATTAAAAGGTTTTAAGTTTAGATTTAAAATGCTCCATGTCAGTGATGGTGCACAAGTCCTGAGGTAGCTGGTTCCAGAGTCTGGGTGCGACAACCAAAAAGGCCCGGTAACCCCATCGTTTGTAGTTGGATTTTGGGACAGAAAGTAGAAATTATTAGAAGATCTCAGTGTTCTCCTATATTCACGGACAGCTACAAGATTAGACAAATATAGTGGGGCAAGACCATTGAGAGCTTTAAAAGTGAATAATAAATTTTTAAATTTAATTCTAAAATCGACTGGAAGCCATTGGAAAGAAAATAAAACAGGCGTGATGTGCTCACGTCTGGAGGTGTTGGTTAAAAGTCGAGCTGCAGCATTTTGGACCAATTGCAGTCGTCTAATGGAGGATTGGGAGATTCCTGCATATAGGGAATTGCAGTAGTCGAGCCTTGAAGTTATAAAAGCATGGATGGCCTTTTCCAAGTCAGAATGATTTAAAAAAGGCTTAACTTTGGATAAAAGACGTAACTGATAAAAACAGGCCTTGACTACAGAGGATATTTGTTTGTCAAACTTTAAGTCTTTATCAAATGTCACTCCCAAGTTTTTAACTGTGGATCTGAACTTGGATGTCAGAGCACCAAAGTTACAGGGAGCATCATCACCAAAGAAAATGCATTCTGTCTTTCCTTCGTTTAAAAACACAAAATTAAGATGAAGCCACTGTTTAATGTTGGCAATACAATCAACAAAAGGTGTGAGAAGGTTACTGTTTTTAGGTTTCATTGGTAAATAAATTTGTACATCATCAGCATAGCAGTGAAAAGAAAAATTATGTTTGGCTATCACTGATCCAAGGGGCAGCATGTACAATGTGAAGAGGACAGGACCAAGAATAGAACCCTGTGGCACACCACAAGAGAGAGGGGCAGTGGAGGAAGACAGATTATTCAGCATGACAGAGAACGTTCTGTTGGTCAAATAAGCAGTGAACCACTTGAGAGCTGTACCAGAAATTCCAACGTAATGTTGGAGACGAGACAACAGGACAGCGTGGTCCACTGTATCAAACGCAGCTGTAAGGTCCAGCAGCACCAGAGCAACGGGACACTTGACATCCATGGACATGGAAATGTCATTATGGACTTTTAACTGGGCTGATTCGGTAGAA
>NW_023620044.1:0-7585 GCF_014905685.2 Nematolebias whitei
TGAAGAATTCAAAGTGAAAGAATTCAACAAGAGCCTCAACAGTCTTCTACTCTCCATCATGTTCAGCCTCTGGATTGAGACGTTTCAAACACTGAAAAGTTCATTTCCTTCGGCTTCCAATGATTTTAGCAGCTTAAGTCTTTTTTCATCGACTCCTTTAAGAATATATTTTGACTTGTTCTTAAATGTTGTGTTTGAACACCTTCACTTTGTTGTTTTATGGCTGTTATTTTGGCCTTTGTTGTTCAGCACATTGCTCAACTCTTGTTGTTTAAATCTGCTTTATTAATAAAGTTGATCTCATTTGATCCATGGATCAGCCTGTATTCTATATTTATACAACATGTCATGATGTTACACAAGTACTTGATGTTTTTTCTAAGATAATGGCTGAACTTTAGGACTTGATGACAGTTTTTCTACCTGATTGTTGTTTATTTGATGAAGAAATGTGATTTGATCACTCTGTGATTTAAATGTGGCTGGAATGACAAAAAGAAAAAAGAACTTGAACAATTTTCTGTCCACAGTCACACTGACTAAAGCTGACATTAAAGGAGGGCAAACTTTGCTCGGCGGCTCCTCTCGTCACTCCGTCCTGGAGTTTATTGCTGAAGGCTGTTTTTGTCCAAGTGGACAAATGTCTGAGCCTGAAGACCAAGGAGACAGCAGCTGTTCAAATCCTGAAGAAGGATCCAGATGTTTCCAGGACTCTGATAAATAGGTTGATCCCAGACTTGTGTTCATGAAGATCCAACACTTTTCTTTCTGCTCTGCTTGAAGATGCACCACAAGCTGCTCATCTTTCATGACATCATCTAGTTTGTGTCCTCGTCTTGTTTTCCAGGTGTTCCTGATGAACATGATCAGTGTCCTGAACACAGAGCCTGTAACCTGGTCCAGTTCTAGGACTGGTTTCAGTATGTGGGGCAGACCTGTCTCACCTTTGAGGTGCTGGACAGGACTCTCTCTGACCTGTTGCATGAGACAAACTGGATGCTGCTGAACACACATGTGATCTGCCCCACACACATCTGCACAGCAGCTGTGCTTCTTCTAATGCTCAACTGATATCTATTGATCTATAGATCTGGATCAACTCCTCACAGCTGTGCTTTGAAACACTACATTTGAAAATAAAACCTTTTAAAGAAGAAATATGAATGTTCATTTTATTGATTTGTATATTTTTATGAATATATCTTAACAGTGTCTGACACCTGAGAAGATAAACCCAATATTTAAGAAAAAATACCACTGTTGAAATGCAAAGAGTGAACTTTATTATTCTAGAATATGTCTAAAGAAAGTGTCTTTCAGAAGATTTCACTGAGAACTTTCTATTAAAAATCAATTTGATTGAACCCTGAGTTTCAGTGATTTGAAGAGTTTAAATCACACTTCTTACTTATTAACCTTTAATGAGGGGTTCCGGGCTGATGGCGTGCTGAACGGACGCATCACTCAGAGCTCTTAAATGAGTCCCGATGTTAAAAGAGATTTAAAGTAAACTCCACAAGAAATACAGCTGCTTGACTTCAGTTACAAAGATGAGCCAACGAAAAGACCCACAAACTTCTAAAAAAAGGGCTTTTTAAATCTACTCCGAGTCGTCAGTCGGAAGGCTCGGAGCACAGCTACGCAGAGCCAATGGAGGCGGCTAATGCTAATAGCAAACGAGACAGAGGAGCCACCACACCAACAAATACACCTGATAAGAAACAAGCGGAAAAGAAAATGAAAGGTACCGGTGATGAGGAGGAGGTCTCGGAGAAGGCAGTGGGGACCATCCTTTGTGCATTAGAGGCTTTGGGAACACGTTTTGAAACTTTGGGAACGCGTGTTGAAACTTTGGGAGCACGTGTTGAAACTTTGGGAGCACGTGTTGATGACCGCCTGGAGGGCATTAGCGGCCAGCTACAACAACACAGCTCCATGCTAGCATCAACAGCTAAAACGGTGCAACTGAACTCTGAGGATATTCAAGAGTGTAAAAACAAAGTTAAAAGCTTGGAGACACAAGTCGAACTTCTTCTAAAGGAAAAGGAGGAAAAGGAGGAAATGAAGGAACGTTTGGCGGGTCAAGAAAGATATAAAAGAAGATGGTGCCTACGGATTAAAGGAAAAAAGGAGAAAGTGAATGAAAACGTCAGAGCTGAAGTCGTGGAGTTGCTGAGCAGAATTCTACCTGATCTGGCTGGAAAGATGGAGGATGCTGTTGACATCGTTCACAGAGTGGGAAGATCAACGGAAGGTCGACACAGACAAATTATAATCCTCTTCTCCAAGAGAAGTGTCAGAGATGAGGTGTGGAAGAAAACAAAGTCATCGCAGATCTGCAGAGATGAAGGTCTGAAGTTTGCAGAGGACCTGAGCCAGGAGGACTTGAAGTCAAGACGAGCGCTGTGGCCGAGAATTGAGCAGCAAGAAAGGAGGGTAAGGCTGCAGGATTCAGAGGAGCCTTGGCCTACATCGAAGGGAAGAGAGTTTTTTAGCTGAAGTTCAAGCACTGATTAGATGTTTATTATTATTATTATTTAGCATAACTTTTGTTTTTACAACAAATAAAATAAAACACATTAAAATTGTGAAAACCAAAACTTTTTGTCAATGCAAAAGATTTTCAAAAAGCATGTTCCCCGGGGTCACACGTGCCCCACCTGGCATCGCCCCAGGCCCCCCCAGGGGGACGCGCCCCACTATTTGAGAAGGACTGTGTTAGCCTAACCTGGTCTGATACTTCTGCCCTTTTCATATATTTAACATTTATCTTAGTTATCACTAATTGGTCGAGGTGTCACTTAGACCTTTTTACAATTTAGTTCAGACAGAAATATGAATCTTTGAAGCAAAACATTAAAAGTTACTTTGCTCAACTGAATGGATAATTTCCTGCTGCAGTTTTCTGTCTCTCTTACGCTGCTCTCTATTTCTGACTCATTTTGTGGAACAGTGGTGGTTATTGGAGTGTTTTTGTTGTTGTTTGTAATTTTTTATTATTATTCTTTGTTCTCTAGGCTCTGAGACCAGTTCCTCCTCCAACTGTTTGATGTGTGACACCATGTTGAGACATTCGGACAGATTCTGTCTTTGGTCCTCATACAGAAGATGCTGGCATTTCAAAGATCCAGTCTGATCCTGGTGTGCCGTGGAGGCCGGCCCGTTCAACAGGTGGCCTGTGGGCCTGGTACAGCCATTTTTTAATTTTATTTGGCCCAAACAAAGCTTCCAGAATCCCAAGCGGATATGTCTGAATAGACTGCTAAAATGTATAATGTATATCAGGATTCCTTTTGTACTTTCAGTGCCATACTAAGTAAAGCATGACTTTGTGGAAGGGTTGGGAGGATAGACAGGATGTCTGGCTGACCCGTTCATCGGACCTGCGGGCCATTCTGCAGAACAGACCCATAGCAGCAAGACTGACATTATCCAGTGTCATTACATTAGTCAAGATGCCTCTTTCAGAGTTGGAGAATTCATTTAGAATCGTTACAGTTTCAAAGCAAATGGACTAAAAGGTTGTTTTTTGTTGTTGCTTTTATTTCCAGTAAGGAGTGTTTCATGATTCTCAAGAAACACTTCTGTGTGAGACATGTATCCATTTTGTTTAAACCTTCAAAACAACATCAATCTAATGCGGTGACACAAGAAGCCCAGCTCAAAGTATGTGTTGTCAATAACTTTGTTAGCACCAAAACAAATTATAGCTCCATATCTTTAAAACTGGCTCAACTTGAGCAGTTTCTGTGTCAGCTAATATTGATGGTGGCAGTCATCTGAACTGGGATTGACTCCAGAGTTATGTACAGCAAATGATTATTTTGTGAAGGTTTCATTACAATACCATATTGTTTATAGAGCACTTAAAATAGCGACAAGGCCAACCAAAATGCTGTACAGACAGAACAACAGGTAAGACAAAAAGCAATGTACAAAATGAAGTAAATCAGAATACAGACATAAAAATGATGCAGATAATGACGACAAATCAGTGTGGAGCATACAGGTTCAAAACACAGATCATCTGGTGTTGAAAGCTACCGAATAGTAGTGGGTTTTTAAATGGGACTTAAACCGAGAGGCTCATTAAAACCCAGCCTATGGTTCAGGAGATATTTTGCTATCAAATGCACAGCTGTACACTTACAAATGGATTAATGTCTGAAGGCAACTTCATTCAAAATGGCTGTTACATCCAAGCTACCTTAGCTAACACTTCACCACTTGCTCTCGCCAAGATCGGATGCTTCTCCCCTCCCTCTCTGCTTTGCACTCTGTCTGTAAAACTGCTTGTGAGCCTCTCTTGCATATCCTCCGAACCATAACATGGACTTGTTTTGATCAGTTGGTCCCTCAACTCAATTTACAACATTTCTTCGAAGAGAAGACAGACTTTAGGCAAGCCGATTTGCCCTGTTGGCACGCACGCAGCTGGATATCTCATCTACTGTAAAACTTGATGATGTGTCTATCTCTGCTGCCATCTGTGGATTTTAAGGATGCATATTTAATTGGATTTACAATAACTGGTTCCTGCTTTTTGGATTCGGCTGGTGCTGGTTTTATTAACAATCAAGGAAGTCGTCGGCAGCAAATTTGGACCCAATCACGCAGCTTGCCTTATGAAGGCTTGGTTCGTGTCTCGAGTACCCAGACTCAAATGCTTTGGGCTGAATGGATCAGATCTTAGAAATTTTACTCAGTCACGTTCCATCGGTGTGGCCATATAATTTGGACATTTCGGAACCGAGTCGACCAACACAGATTAAAGGTAGATGTCAATAAGTTCTGCCTGTCCCCAAAACAACTGTGTGTTTATCTGAAGTTGGCTCCCTTGGCTGGCCTTGAAGGTCATCTTATCTGAATTCACCTGGAATACATGTGATCTGACACTCACCACCCCCTCCCTGAGAAATTTCCAACTGATAACCAGATGGAACCAGCTGAATAAACTTTGTGTCATCATTTCAGGACTCTTGGGTTCTCATAGACGTTATTCTGGGCCATTCCTCGACATCCCTCGAGAATGTTTATGGATCTCACCGGAGGACATTGACTGACATTGACCATCCTTATCATAACTCTTACAGTGGCATCGAGAGCATCTATGAACATTGTTGACCGATCTCGTCTCCTCCGTCTGCAGATTGTCTACATAAATATGTGCTTGTTTGTGTGAGGTGTTCTTTTTTCAATAGAGTTTTTTTTTCTCAGGCAGGAAAAAAAAAAGTCTGATAGGAATTGTTTTCACCTCCAAATCCTCCATGTGTCCAGTTAACCACTGTTTTTGTCTGTCTAAACAGGTCTCACTTGTAAATGAGTCTTCGAGGCTCAATGTGATTTATCTGTTTAAATAAAGGTTGAATGAATAACACACAATGACTCCACAAGTTTTAAGAAATGAGCTTAGCTTTGGTGTGTTAGTAGCTGAGAGTTCCAAAAAAAGTTCAATCTGGTCCTCTGGACATTCAAATAAACAAAAGCAAAACAAAGCAAAAAAAATTCTAGAAACGGTTCATCTCTCATCCAAGAGACTTCCTCAGTCTGAGGTGCTGTTTTCAGACTAACTATGTGTCTAGATCAGACCACACTTCAGCAAGTGTTGGACTGTACAGATCAGGCACGCTTAGCACAGCATGTCAAGTCCAAGACTCAACAACAAAATAAGTTTAACTTACTAATAACTCATCAACACCATCACTATTCCAATAACAACACATTCAGTGTAGGACAACACTCCAGTAGTCAATTACATGCCAGGGAGACAGAAAAGTGGGTGAAGAATTTATCTGACAGACAGCTCACCCAGCCGGAGACAGAGATTCTTGCCAGGGGACTGAACTTTGCGGTTGCACCAAGTAGAATTCCTCTGATGGAGATGATCACAGCCACAGAATCAGCCATCCGCAACAACAAAATGAAAGAGGCTGAAGCAGAACAGCTCAGAATCAAAGTTTCATCCTGCCTCAGCAATGCCAAACCACCACCTTCCAACATCAGTAGAGAGGAGAGGGACGCACTCACCACTCTTAGCAAGGACAAAAACATCATCATTCTCCCAGCAGACAAAGGAAGGTGCACAGTGATTTTGAACCAGAAACACTATCATGAGAAAGTTATGACACTCCTTAGTGACTTAACCACTTATGAACCTCTGGAAAGAGATCCAGGAAGTGGTTACAAGAAGAAATTAATAGATTGCCTGAAAAATTTGGAGCAGGACAAGGCTATTGACCGTATTCTGTACCACAGACTGTACCCAGGGGAGGCCACACCTAGTCTGTATGGTTTACCTAAAATCCACAAACAAGGTGTACCTTTAAGACCTATTGTTAGCATGATTAACTCTGTCACTTACAATGTTTCCAAATATCTGGCGTCTGTACTCATCCCTTTAGTTGGCAGCTCAGAACACCACATACAGAACACCATGGACTTTGTGGATAAGGTGAGGGATGTCATCATGGAGACTGATGAAACAATGGTCTCTTTTGATGTCACATCACTCTTTACGTGCATTCCTGTTGATGATGCAGTAGAGGTGGTCAGTTTAAGATTAAAATCAGACACCACTCTGAGCAGCAGGACCACGCTTTCCACAGAACAACTGTGTCAACTCTTGAAACTGTGCCTGCAGTCAACCTACTTCACATACCGGGAGCAATATTATAGGCAGAAACATGGGTGTGCTATGGGGTCTCCAGTTTCTCCTATTGTTGCCAACCTGTACATGGAGGAGGTAGAAAAGAGAGCCTTGACGTCCTTTTCAGGGACACCACCAAGTCATTGGTTCAGGTATGTTGACGACACCTGGGTTAAAATTAAATCTCAGGAAGTCCAACATTTTACTGACCACATCAACTCTGTGGATAAATACATGAAGTTCACACGAGAAGATGTAAAAAATGGCAAGTTGGCTTTCTTGGACTGTGAGGTCTCAGTCTCGGATAGAGGACATTTGCAAACCGAGGTGTACCGCAAACCCACCCACACAGACCAGTATTTGCAGTTTGACTCCCATCACCCTTTGGAGCACAAGTTAGGAGTCATCAGGACTCTGTACCACAGAGCAGACAGCGTCCCTACTAGCTCGGGAGCCAGGCAGAAGGAGAAATCCTACACAAAACAGGCTCTAGAGCAATGTGGATATCCTAACTGGGCCTTCCTGAAAGCAGAGAAGAAACCCAAACAAGACTCCAGTCAGCCATCAGGTGAAAAGGAGGAACCCAGACCAGTGGTCATTCCGTATTTTGAGGGGGTATCAGAGAAACTGAGATGTTTATTTTCTAAACATAACGTCCCTGTCACAATCCACAGTTGGAACCCATTTGCAGGGAGGCGAGCGAGGCAGGAGTTTAAATAAAAATAATTTATTTAAACAACAAAACAAAAGGCTGTCGGTGCAGCAAAACTTATTTTGGCAAAACAGGATCAAAAACAAGGCTGAACAGGACATCAGAGTACACAGGCAGAGCAGATCATCAGGTGGACAAAAACAGACAGGACAGAGGAGGACTGAGATGTCTGTGAATACCGAACAATGACCGGACGAGGAGTGAAGGAGAGAAAGGCTTTTTATAAG
>NW_023620045.1:0-386 GCF_014905685.2 Nematolebias whitei
GCAGCTGAAAGAGGACTTTTAGGTCTGGATTCGAATCCAGTTTGACTTTCGATGGAGTGTATTTGTCTGGGTCAGTCATATACAGTATCATCGATTTAGTTGCAGGATCATCCAACTTCTGAAGTTGGATGATGTCTGGGTCAGTTGAAAATGACTTTTCATATTTTAAAAGAACTTGGCGAAGTTTGTCTCTTTCTTCATCAGATGTCAGAGTGTCGGCTTGGGCGACCACCTGTTCAATCTGTGATGAGACTGATGAGGGTTCTTGCTCCTTGGGGAGCTCCAACGAATCCTTTTCTGAGTCGTCGGACCTGTCTATGGGCAAGACACCATAGGTTTGAGGTCCTTGGTCGACGTCATCGGTTGAGAAAAGAGCGATGGCCTGT
>NW_023620045.1:486-7584 GCF_014905685.2 Nematolebias whitei
AGAACTGGAATGCCTAGTTCAAAATCATGAAAATCAGTTTCTGAGTTTTCAGTTTGTGATGACTCATCATCGTTTGTGTGTGAGTTTACCCCCCCTTCGTCCGACGAGGGGTTCTTGGAGGCAATAACAGCAATGTCTTGGTGTGTTTCACCGACATCTGTAATGTTGTCATTCGCGCCTTCAGATTTAGTAGCGATCAGATCACTACACTGTGCTCTTGGTCGGGTTCCCATTTCAGCGTGTATCAAAGTGTCTAAAATCCTTTGTATTTCCTCTGTCTCTTTCGAGCTCAGAGGTTTAGGGCCTTGTTCCTGGGACCTTTGTGATTTTATCGCCTCGGTTCGTTTCGTCCGAGGTGGGAGAGGGTTAGGTACGTCTTTTGGGGGTTCCTCTTCGGATTTCCCCTGATAATATGGGTCCTCTCGGTTCCCATATTTTTGCGTCCTCCGCTGGTCCCATTCACGATAATCACGTTCGTCCTCTGAAGGAGGAGCCTTTTTGTCCCAGCGTGCACCTTCATTACGTGGTTTGTTAGTTTGAAAATACTGCCTTTTCTCGCCTGTTTTAGGAGGAGGTGGCGCGCACCTTCCTTCCATTTCTAGGGAGTGGGGTTTAACCTTTATACCAGGAAACACCTCTATGGGCGTCTTAGCATGAGAACGTACCTCAAACACATTCACAGCACACTGTTTAATCTCATTTATGGATTTTTCTCTGAAATTTGCCATAATTTGTACTGACATGCGTATGTCAGTGTGGAGATTTTTGCTGAAAACATATTTAAAATTTTCTTCTTCCTCCATTCCGGTTTCATTTCTGTAACCAAAATAAGCTTGGAAGATTATTTTGTAATAAATTTTCGGATGTTCATTCTTTCCCTGCTTGACCTTGTCAGCGGCTGGGAAACCAGCAGGTCCCGTGCAGGGGTCGTACTCCCTGATCAAAGCTTCACACAGAAGGTTGTAATCCTTTCTCGTTGCATCAGGTAGACGCTCGATGAAGGTGAATACCTCTCTGTCCGAAGTGAGCCGTATCAGACTGATCTTATCCTCAACCATAGCATTAGGATAATCCTTCAATCTGAATTCGAGATCTTTCAGGTACGCTTTTGTTCCAGTTGAACACATCGGTCCAGGTACAAAGCGTTGTACATATTTTGAGAGTTTTAGCAGAACATCCATTGGAAGAGGAAGTTGCCATGCACTCTGTTGCATGTTTTGTGGAGGAGGCCTGTTCAGGTCTGTTCCTACCGCCCGAGATGAGGGTGGATTAAGAGCAGGATGTGCAACAACGTCTTTCTGAGGTGTTTGTGGGTGACCTGAACTCTGTCCACGGTCTTCTCTGAGTTCCAGACAAACTCGCCCCACGTCAGAAATCTTGTTTGTTGCTGCGGCCAGTTCCTCCTCACAAGCCTTCAGGCATTCCTGCGATGACCGACATTCATGTCGTGAACGCACAAGTTTTTCCAGTAATATCTGTTTATGCACTTCGAGTCTGTGCAGATCTTTCTTAAGCACATCTGTAGCATCCCTGGCTTCAGATAGTGATGCCTCAAGTAATTGTATTTTGCTGTTCATTGAATCAACTTCTGCACGCGCATCTTGCTCTAACTGAAACATCTGTTCATAATGTTTCGTCATGAGGACCTCGTGTTCGCTTCTAAATTGAAGGTAGTGATCTTCAATTTCCTGAGCAAACACTTTTTCACTGTCTAACCTTAGTGTAAGGTCATCAGCTTTCTCAACAACTGCATAGAACGATCCTTTCAGCAAAATTGCAATTTTAGCCAGCTGATCATAACTTGACTTTGTAATTTCTGTAGAGGTCACACATCTTGCAACCTCCTTCAGATTGTCCACTAACTCTTTTGGGTTCATGCTCTCCGCCTGTTTCATATATGGATGTAAGGACGCTGTCAGCAGCTTCAACGCATTCTCCAGGCAGTCCGTCATCTCATAAGGATCAAAGTCTTTTTCTAACACACCTGTCATGTTCGTTCACTGTGTAGCACTTTATCTGTTTAAAACAGTTGCAAGCTTCAGATATTTTACAGGTAAATATTTGTATTCAGATGTCTTTGAGTTTTCACACTATTTTAAGCTCTGGGTTTACACAGAAGTACTGTTATAAGTCACTTATTCAAATGTGGGTACCTTTCTGTAGGTTTTACCCCAATTCATGAATATTTAAGTAAATGCTCTCTGGCAGTGTTACTTTTTATGTGCTTATTTCTTAACAGATACTAGATTACCAAGCTCTTTTTAGTGTATTTTACTCTAAAGCACTGAATTTTTAATAAACCTGCAATTTTTCTAAAAAGTCTCACAGCAAATCAGTTTAAAGACACTTTTTAAACCGTTCTGTTCCAGAAATTTGCTATTTAACAGTTACTCATAGAACCAAGTGGTGAAAAGAAAAAGAAAAGTTGATGATGTGTCAGGATTAATCAGTCTTTCTTCAGAAAAACTGTCATTCCTGTTCTCCTGTCTCATCCTCTATTTAAAATTAAATAGGAAGATTTATTTTTAGGTGGTAACTTAAACAGGAAAGTTTCTTTTTCCTGATAAGTTTACTCTTATTTAGTGATTTTGCAATTAAACGTGTATTATCTTTCAAGCAAAATGAGTAAACTTTTCAACTCTGTGAATATTTGAACCGTATCTTTTAAAAAGTTTCTAATTTTTCATTTTGTACCTCCTTGTTTGAGGAATTCAGTGAATGAAAATGTCCTGGTAAATGCCTTTTTTGCATAAATACCTCTTACTTTTTAAGTGCAAGATAACAGTGATTATTCAGCTAGAGGAAGTTTGTTAACTCAAAGTTCGTCTTACAGAAAAAAAAAAAAAAAACGTTTAATTTCACTAAAATACCTAAATCTGAAGTGAAACTGTGATCTCAAGTTTCCCAGGAGGGGGCAGTATTTAGCTTTCTACCAGCAGGAGTCTATGACGACTTCCTGTGACGTTCGGTTGACATCCTGTTGTTAGCCGCTTAGCTTAAAGTTAGCTTCGGCTAAACTCGGTTAAAATCAACATTTCTGAACTGATTTGAAGCGTAAATGTGGCGTTCTTTCAACAAGCACGACTTTTTTGCATGAAACATGAGTTTTCTGGGACATATGGCAGCTTTATTTAGTGATTTTAAGCATTGCGAAGGCTCCGGTTGCAAGCTTTACATCCGACATGGAGGAAGTGACGTGACACGTCACTCATCCGGTCGTTAGCTGTTAGCTTAAAATTAGCATCGCTAGCGTTGTTCAAAAACATTATTTAATGACGGATTTTAAACTCAAACGCGGCGAAATTTCAACAATTAGACTTCGAAGACACGGAGCAGTGGATCAGAATCAACTTTTAAAGCGTTTTTGAACTTTAAAAAGCAGATTTTATTTCCCTAAGAAAACGAGTTTTCATTTCCGGGTCACTGACTGACACGTCCCTCATCCAATGAGAGCGTTCCACGGCAGCTAATTCAACTGAATCCAACCAATCACGAACCGTTTTTCCAACTAGCATGTTAGATTAGCCTGAAATAAGTTTGTCAACTTTTCGTCTTGTAAACTGTCAAAATGCACCATTTCTGTTAAAAATTGTAACGAATCAATTCTGAGTTGCACGGAGTCTGCTACTCCGGTCTCAAAACGTCTTTCTAGCTATTTAAACAACTTGTCCGAACCTTTTCAGAACCGAGCCGGTACCAGAACCACGTCTGGACCGCCTTTAAACAGAATAAAGCGTTTCCACACAAACCCAGCTTTTAGTTACCATAACAGGCGTACAATTTCAGCTTTCATAAAGACTCAATGACACTATTTCAGCTTTCATAACATCGCCAGCGTAACACAGCATAAACATGCAGAGCCAAGCTCCAAGCGGCGCAGCTTCAGAGGCGTTTCAGCACAGCTGACAAACTGTTATTTTTCATGCCAACATGTAAAATCAATCTTTACACGAATACACAGTCATTTATGAACACGTAGCGGGCCACCAATAGTAGTATAAACAGAATAAAGCGTTTTACAGCACACTGTTTATATTAATTTGGTGGAATAGTAAATAACAGTAGCATGTTTTACAGGAAGTGAGAACAATACGGCGATTGTTTTCACTTTTCAGCTAAAACGGCAGACATCAATTAAATCAGTTTTACAATCAGGAAAACCATACGGCCATGATTTTCCGTTGCATCACCACAGACATTAATGAAAACATCTGGATTAATTTTTAGGAGAAAGGAGAGTTTAAGATGGAAAATGGAGATTTATCTTACAGAGAGATGAGTGAGGGAATTTATCTGTGGTACCAGAACAACACGCTCTTTGGAGAATAAGCTTGGCCCACGGTACGTTTGGTCGAAATAGAACTTTTACCTGGCAGATGATAATCAGCGTCGGTGTAGAGTTCCCTTCTGATTCTTTCAGCGTCTCCGTGAGGACAGCCAAACCCTTAGGAGTCGTGTGAGGTTATCCAAACAGAAGTTATAATCCCCAAAATCGTCTCTGGATCATCGTGAATGCGTTTGCATCCAAGAACTCTGAACTCTTTACGTCTCCAACTCTTTTAAAGCTCTTTTCATCTCGTCACGTCTCGTCTCGACACGACAACGGAACTTTTAGACGGCACTTCTCTAGAGAACTGGGAAGTTGCCACATTTAAATGGGTTCGACTTCCGGTTCATTTGAGAGCTTTCTGATTCGTGGATGGACCAGAACAGAGGTGTGGTTTGTGATGTAAGGTGTTATGGAAAGTCAAGGACAGAGATTAAGTTTGTTTAAAACAGACAGAAAGATTGTTGGAGAACTTCAGACTTCGTGGAGTCTCTCCTCCTAGTATCTGCTGTGAAAGTTAAACATGACATTTCTTTTCAGTAAACTTTTTAGTTGACCGAACCTCGACCTTTGACACACACTTACAAACTTGCTCATTGAAGACAGAAAATCAAGAAATGCATATTAACCTGATTTCTTCTTTGAATGAGGAATAAAAATCATTACTTACTGTTTATGTAAATAAAAATGAGTAGTTCTCTTCAACCTGTAAACATTGTTTGAACTAACACAATTTGATTATCAAACATTTGTAAAATAGTAATGATCATAGAGAATTGTCTTTTCTACTTGATTAATTCAAGAAAGAAAGTCTCAGGATGGGTCAAACTGTATTTCTGGATTCAAATCAATGAAATGACAGTTTCTGTCCATCTGGTCAGTTTTGACATAGGCCTAGTCCAGTACAAATGCATGGCGATCTCTTCACCCGAACCGTAGGGAGTATATGTTCTTCTCACCTGTCCATCACCCTTACTCTCGTCTGGATTATTTTTTAGTCAGCAGCTCATTGTTGACGGACATCTCGGACACTGAGACACACCCTATAGCTGTCAGTGATCATGCTCCTGTCTGTTTAAATCTAGCAAACAGAAAAGAAATCCCAAAAAGTATAAATGGAGATTTAATATATCATTGCTTGAAGATGAAGATTTTATCAAATATTTTACAGAAGAGTGGGCTTCTTATCTGGAGTATAATGACTTGCCTGGAACATCAGCATCTCTTCTCTGGGAGGCAGGGAAAGCAGTGGTGAGAGGTAAAATAATCTAATTCTCATCACATAAGAAGAAAAAAGAAAATAAACATATTCAGGAATTAGAAGAAACCATTAAATTGTTAGAAGCCTCCCAAGATAAAGACATGCTGGAGAAAATGTGTAAAGCAAAGTTAGAATTAAATGAACTTATTAACAAAAAAACTCAATTCTTAATACAAAGATTCAGAAAAGAAAATTTTGAGCAGAACAATAAATCAGGTAGCGTTTTAGCAAAACAGCTTAAAATAAATAAGGAAAAAACAACTATTAATGGTGGCGCCAGTGTGTGTGGCCGTCCGTCTGTCGCTCTTGGTTTGGTTTGTTTTATTTCTCTTTTTTGTGCTCAGCACTAAGTCTGTGCTTGTGTACAATCGCCAGTCCCTCCTGGATATTCGACGTGTTGTTGGCAATCTAAATGCCTTAGATTATGGTGGACAGAAAACATTACCCCCGCTCCTGTCAGGAGTCCCAGCTCATCTCCTCTGGGCACCTGTGCTGCCCCCGCAGCGGAAACGTCGTCGTTACCACGGTAAACGTGGAGGACAGCTGGTGAAAATAAAGATCTGCCTGGCCCGTTCTACGTCCATTTCTCAGACAAGAAATGGATTATTTCCGTCTTTCGCTGTGCCTTGGCGGTTCCTGGATCCTGTTGACAGCTGCCTGCTACCTGTCACCGACCTGGATGCGGGCGTTCGCCCCTACCCCTCCTGCTTCTCTCGGCTCCACTGGCGTGGAGTGAACCTGCAGAGCCTGAAGACGCTGCCCCGGGCCCTAGCGCCCGTCAGTTTACATGCTGCGGTTTCTGCCAGGATTGGCCTGGTGAATGCCAGATCTCTGACAAACAAAACTTTCATCCTGCGGGACTTTTTCAGTTCCCGTCATTTGGATTTGCTCTGTATCACAGAGACCTGGGTTGAGGCTGATGACTCCAGTGTTTTTGTTGAACTTCTACCAGATGGCTGCTCTTATCTAAGCTCCCCTCGGATGTCAGGCCGTGGAGGAGGAACCACCTCCTAATTTAGCGTTGCAATTGTTATCTGTTCTGGTAACCTTTAGGGCCCTGGAAAACGGGCTCAAGGGTGTTGTCACTCACTGACTAGGAAACCTTTTAAAACCTCCTATTTATATGCTGTTAAAGTTGAACCAAGCTTCACCATGTGTTAGTTCAGTATGGATGAAATAATAGTCCAGATTTATACGTTTTGCTTTGCTTTAATCAATAATTTTGCAGGGGGTTCAGCAACATGCACAATTTTACAATAATTAATTTTCATGATTACATAGGATACACTTCTTTACTAGGTAAGGCGATAAATTCTTCCTGATGACTCCCCATCCCCAAGAGCCCTTGGGGACCTACAAACGCTACCTCCACTCGGACCTTTCACACCTCAAGCCAAAAGATGTTCTCTCTCAACTCTCTCATTATCCAGAAACACCTCAGAGCAAAACTCACTAGTACCCAGTGTTGTGTTTTTCCATCTTATTTCTCCACCCGAGTCTGAAGTTACCT
>NW_023620046.1:0-7582 GCF_014905685.2 Nematolebias whitei
ATTAACATAAAATATAAAAAGAAGAAAACATAAATTTTTTATTTAAAGCATAAAACCAAAATATGAAAGATTAAAAAATGTCTTTTAGTTCTGGAAATGTTGTCCAGTGTACTCATGGTCTTCTGGTCTAAGCCTAAGAACACAACTTTGGACGACTAAGACTACTAAATCTAGGAATTCTAGTCTAGATGGAATGGGTGAAGTTTCAGTCATCAGGGAGTGTCCGCCTCTGTCAAAGTCAATTACAAAGATGTCATCGGTGCAGGATGTGTCAATCTCAAGAATGGATTGATGTTCTCTAACTGTAAAACGAATTTTCATTTTATCTTAAAACAAAAGTGTTGTAAGAGGAAAATAAAACTAACAACTAAAACGGAAATGTATGCAAAGAATGCAAAAAGTTTCCACTGGTACCGCATGGAGTTCATGATGGTTGTTTGTCTGTTGGGTATCAAACGTCTATCTGTTCTGCCTGCCTGATCAGTTGGAGGGTCTAGGTACCCCGCCGCCCTCACTGTGAGCCTGAGCTCTATCAGTGGGTGGTGAATGTGAGTGGCGTAGATTCCTCGTGGGTATCAAGCCTTTCAGACTCCGATACTTGTTGCACCCGCGGTGGCACCCAGCTCTTAAGCTCTGGTGCTTCTTTCCTCTGGGCTAGTTCTCGATATCCTGGTTTCCGTCCGGTTGAAGAGGGGCAATGGGGACGCTGCCTCACCTGGTTTTGACGCCAGTGAGTGTGCTGTCCTGGTTCTGTTAGGTTTGGTCGTGGCCTAACAGACCGCTGCCTCAGCTACCCGTTGGTGCTGAGTGACTCTTCGGGCAGTTGCCCTGGTCTTTCCTGTCCTTTGCTCCTTTGGTCTTCTCCTGATGGTGGAGTGATCCCTTTGAACAGCTTACAGTGGGAGGCGTGGACCCAAGTAGTTCTCTCAGCCACCTTCACAGCCGTGTGGGTGGTCAGCAAAACCTGGAATGGTCCAGTCCACCTGGGAGAGTTCCAGCGCCTTCTCCTGAAACATTTAATCATAACAAAGTCTCCAGGAGAAATACAGTGCAATTGCTTTTGCGCAGGTGTAGGGAGTCCTCCCTGCACCTGAGACCTGATGGATGTTAAGTGTTTGGTTAGTTCAATGCAATAGTTCATCATGTTATGATCACAGTGTTTAAGATCTCTGGTGGGATCAGTTGTCGGTCCAACTCCCAGATTGGGAGGAGCTGCAAAAAGGATTTCAAAAGGACTAAGACGAAATTTAGCTCGTCTCCGCATCCTCATATACATAACAGCAATAGGCAAGCATGTGACCCAGTTCTGTTTTGTGTCCTCACAAAGTTTGGCCAGTTTGTTTTTCAAAGTACCATTTTCTCGTTCAACAGCGCCCCCGCTCTGTGGGTGGTAGGCACAGTGTTTTGTCAGGTCAAAATGTAGGGTCGTGGATACTTCACTCATGATCTCATTTGCAAAGTGGGACCCATTATCACTTGAAATTCTCTGGGGGATTCCCCATCGTGGAATGATTTCCGTCAGTAAAATCTTTGCTACTGTGTTTGCTGTTGCATGTTTTGTGGGGAAAACTTCAACCCATTTGGAAAACATATCGACAACAACCAAGCAGTATTTCTTGTTTAAAACAGGCGTTAATTCAATAAAATCAATCATTAGATGTTGAAAAGGAGCAGTCACTGTCTTGTGTGCACCTGGTGCTGTGGTTTTTATTGTTTTTGAAATATTGTGAGTGGCACATATCAGACATGAGTCACAGTACTGTTCAGCAACTTTCAAAAATTTCACAGTAAACCAGTGTGTGTCCATTTCTCTTAACATTCCCCCCTTTGACACATGGTCTCCACCATGCGTTAAAACAGCAAAAGAATGAAAGAAATGTCGAGGTAGGCAGGGGTTGTTGTTTGGACCTAGCCAAATATCATCAGTAAATGTGCTTCCAAGGCGTTTCCATTCTGCTCGCTCAGAAGGTGTTGAGAGTTTTTGCATGTCTGTGATGGTGAATGAGTCAGGTGAGGCTGTAGTCTGAGATGATGAGCAGATCATAAGAGGAAGTGGGTGGATCCTTTCAGGAGGTGTGGTAGCAGCAGATTTAGCTGCTATGTCAGCAGCTGCGTTGCCCCTAGAGACATGGTCAGTGTTTCGGGTATGGGCTGCACATTTTACTACAGCAATGTGTTTGGGAAGTGTGATTGCTTCTAAAAGATTAGCAACAAGTTTGTGGTTCAAGATGGGCTGTCCATCTGAACGAAGGAAGTGACGATGTTTCCACAAAGCTCCAAAATCATGTACAACACCAAAAGCATAGCGAGAGTCAGTGAAGATGTTGACAGATTTGTTTTCAGAGAGTTGGCAAGCTCTGGTCAAGGCTATGAGTTCACAGGCCTGAGCTGAACAAGGAGGCAATGAACGAGCCTCAATGGTGGAGGAGGAAGTTACAACTGCATAACCGCTGTGAATAGAGCCAGTGTTAGGATCACGTGAAGATGAGCCATCTACAAAGAGTTCCCAGTCTGGGTGTTCAAGAGGTTCTTGTTGTAAGTCAGGTCTAGGTGTGCAAAGCACTTCAAGTTCAGCTAAACAGTCATGTGGTGTGCCTTCGACAGGTGAAGGTAAGAGTGTAGCTGGATTTAAAACGTTGCAACGTTGGATGGTGATATTTGGCATGTCAAGAAGAGTGGTGTGGTACCTTAACCAACGCGCTGTAGACAAGTGAGCAGTTTTTTGCTCGTTTAGAATGTGAGTGACAGCGTGTGGTACAAGCAAGGTCAAATCAGAGTACCCCACAATGTCTCTACTGGCCAATACAGATTTTTCTGCTGCTGCAACAGCGCGCAAGCAAAGTGGGAGTCCTGCAGCAACTGGATCAAGTTTTGATGAAAAGTAGGCCACAGGTTTCATGAGGTCACCATGTTTTTGCAACAAAACTGATGTCATGCATCCCTCCCTTTCATCCACCGCCTGCACAAATGGGCGGGTTGGATCAGGAATTCCTAAGGTGGGGGCTTTCTGCAGCTGTAATTTGAGAGTCTCAAATGCTGACAGTGCAGGTGGTGTCCAAGACAATTTAGAGCTCATTTGAAGGCCTTTTTCATGACAAACAGCGCGGAGTGGTGTTTCAAGTTCTGCGTAGTTTGGAATGAAATGTCGACAATAACTGCATAACCCTAGGAATGACATGAGCTGCTTTTTTGTTTCAGGAAGAGGAAGAGCAACAATGGCTGTAACACGCGCAGGAGCCAGCTCTCTTCCTTCTGCAGAGATTCTGTGACCCAGAAATGTAACCAGTGGCAACACAAACTGTAGTTTAGACAACGAGGCCTTGTGTCCTTCTGCAGCTAGATACTGCAGGAGGCGGATTGTGTGTGTTTTGCATGTTTGTGCATCAGGAGCAGCCAAAAGAAGATCATCAACATACTGAAGAAGTGCACAATCAGGTGGAAGACTGAATCCTGCCAGACTATCTCTCAAAGCCTGGTGGAAAATAGTTGGAGACTCACAATAGCCCTGGCAAAGGCGAGTAAAGGTGTAAGACTTTCCTAAAAACTCAAATGCAAACCAGTACTGGCTGTCTGGATGCACAATGACACTAAAAAAGGCGTTGGCCAGGTCTATGACTGAAAAGTGGGTGGAGCCAGTTGGTATTTGAGACAAGATCACATAAGGATTAGGGACGATCGGTGCACGAGCTTGAACTGCAGCATTTACAGCTCTAAGATCCTGAACAAACCGCCACTCATCAGGAGGAGTGGGGCGGATCTTTTTCACTGGAAAAATTGGAGTTCTCACAGGTGAAGTGGGACAAGGAACGATTACACCTGCTTCCAGAAGAGAGTGAAAAACAGGTGTAATGCCTGAGGCTGCCTCAGGTTTCAGTGGATACTGTGGTATTTTTGGTCGATAAGAAGATTTAGGAGTAATTTGGATGGGCTCCTGACCTTTTATCAGACCTACATCATACTTTGTCTGGGCCCACAATGTGGGTGGAACAGCAGAGAGGTCTGGGTTGTCTGAAGTCATCGTAGGCAGTGTTAGTCATGCAGAGGTGTCAATCACTTCTTTGAATGGGGTGACCGGAAGTGATGAAATAAGTGGTTGTCTGTACATCTCCAGAGCAGGAGAGTAAAAACAAGTGTCAAGTGGTTGCCAGTCAGATGCACAATGGGCTCTCAGTGCTAGAGGGCCTAAAGAGCGCCACTGAGCCTCAGGAGGTTTAGCAAGAGAAACATGAGGAAATGAGTCAGGTACTGTGAAATAGCATGTTTGTGGTGTGACATCATCTGTGAGGCATGTCAACAGGAAACATGTGGTCTTTGTCCAACAGATATCTGTAGTATGTAAGTCAGTTGGTGGTGTTTGCATGAATGAATCTCCTAGCTGATCAGCTGGGTCTGAAGTAACACGAGCAGTGCAATGCAGCTGTTGTTCATGCATGAATGTGCATGAAGGTGGAAGTCTATCTTTGGCCATAGAGAGCAAGGCTACACGCTGACTCTCATCAGTGAGGGACCATTCAAATACAAACAGCAGATCAGGCACTAGTGTCACCAAAGTGTCCACTGAGTGTGTAGACTTTGACACCACTAGTCCTTCAGGGCTACAATCGATGGACAGGTTGAATTTAAGAATTAGATCTCTGGCCAGAAGATTTATTGGACACGTCTGTGAGAGTAGAAACTGATGCAAGTGGGCAGTGTGATCAAAAGGGTTAATCACATTCAGAGGAGTTGTCATTACCTCTGGGATTGCTACACCAGATGCTCCTGTGGAGTGGATAATCTTGCCACACAGTGGAGCATGTGGGAGACATTTCTTCATTATCAAAGATTGAGTGGCCCCTGAGTCCACTAAGAACTTTAGTGGAACATTGTTTACAAGCATTGTGAGCATGGGTAACTTCAAACATGCTGACTGGGTGTATTTAAAATATGTGGAGGTGCATGTGGTATCAGTAGGTGAAACAGCTGGTGTGTGTGTGCGTGTACTTGCTGTTTGGAGACCCGGACCTTCCTCACCGCCCCCTTCTAGTCAGGATGAGTGCCCGCCTCGGTGGCCACGACCCCTGGGTGGACCCTGGCTTCGACCAACCGATTGTTGGGAGCCTGGGTGAAAGTTCTGTTCATGGTTCATGGGCCATGGCTCTCGTGGTGGCATTGGTGCTCGATTCTGGAATGGTCGGCCACGCCCTCGCCATGTGGTGCGTTTTTGTGGACAGTCTCTCATCCAATGGTCAGTCCCTCCACACAGGAAGCATGGCTGTGGCCCTCCTGCATACCCATGTGGTTGTTGCTGTTGTGAGCCTGGCCAAGGGCCAGGGGGTGGTGGTGGGCGTGAAAAAGCTGGAAGCTGTTGTGGTGGGGCAGTGTTCAAGGTCATCTGTTGTGCAGCTTGAAGAAGAGTCAGCTGAGCATTTTCTGCTTGTTTTGTCTTTTTCTTCAATGTTGCAGTTTCTTCGGCTGTGTGCTGTTCCCAGGCGTGTCTGGCATGACGTAGGAGGTCATTGAGGCGAATGCCAGCTTTCCAGCCTATGTATGTGTTCTGAACAGACTTGCGGATTGTTGGCAAGAATCCATCCATCACACATTGACACAGGATGGTTTCGAAGGCTGAAGCCTGTGCAGCATCACGCCAGTCGTTGTCCGGGAAAGCGATGCCAGAGTGTGTGCGAAACACAGGGATGAGACGATCAATGTACTCTTGAGGGGGTTCACCACTCTTCTGGACCGTGTCCTTGATCCTTGCATATTGAGGCGTCTGTGGAAATGCTGTCTTAACTCTCCTGACAATGTCACCCACAGCTGTCACAAAGTCTTGGTTATCTGCGTGGGCGTATTCGACACGCATCAGCCGTTGGTTGCCAGGCGGGACCTCAAACAGCTGTGCGCCTATGGTGCTTACAAAGTTCATACCATAGACAGCTGTGAGAATCATTTTTAGTTCTGGTATGGTGGGGCGGAGAATACGAACCATGTTGGTGATGGCTTCACCTATGGCATCCCCTCCTTGGGCCATGTCTGGGAGGTGTTGTTTTGCCAGGCTTGTCAGGTCGCTCAGTGGCCAAGTTCTGAACACCAGTTGTGGTCCGTCCGGTCCACCCACCTCCAGCATCGGCATGGTCGTGGAGTTGTGTTCACCATCTGAAGTCATGGGGGAGCTTATAGAACCGTTGTTGTGCTGTGACTGTTGTAGTCTCTGTATTTCAGCCTCCAGCAGTTTTTCTTTTTCTCTGAAAGCTTTAATCTGCTCCTCTTGCTCTGCAGCTTTGGATCGAGTTATGATTGAAGAGCCTGCAGAAGATGATGAAAGTGATGTGAAGAGTTTGAAGATGTTGATGTTGATGAGCTGATAGCAGGGGATGGTGGTGGTCTGGTTGTAACATCTCTTCCTCCTGCTGCTCCTTGTTCATCCTGTTGCTGAGGGGCAGCTGGCCTTGGTCCAATAAAATCATCGTCTGAAGTGAGGATCCAAGCAGGTTTCAGTCCAGGGCGAGTCTCATGTGCCTCCATCTGTGGCGGGCCATAGGGTGGTGGGTCTTTGAGTTCAGCCAGCGAGGGGTAGATCGAGGTGGAGGGTGCGGTGGGAGGAAGAGGTCCGTGGGTCTCCGGTGCATGTGTGAGAGAGGACAGAGGAAAAAGAGAGGTTTTCAGTTCTGTTTTTTTTGTTTTTTTCTCGTCTTTGTCTTTTTGAGTCTCTTGTTCTCTGCATTGTTTCTGTAAATCTTCAACTTTTTGAGACATCTGTAATAATCTGGACTCCGTTTCACCCATCATATTTTTAGACTCATTTTTCCACATTTTAAAAGCTTCCTCATGCTTGTGCATCGTTAAGTAAACCTTTTGAGGTATATTCTTCATCTGAATCATGCTCTGCTTTTGCTGCAATAATTGTTCTTCGAGTTTTTGAATGTCTTGGGTTTCTAAAGATCCATTTTTAGGAAAACCAAATTTGTAATGCCACTGAGAAACGAAACTTAGACAGGAAACTCCGTATAAACGTTTCATTTTTTCTGCAACCGAACCGTTTGGTATGTAATCTAGATTCTTACTTTTTGTCGCTCCCATTTTTATCTTTAAGACGAAACTATTTTATTTCCTCAGCCCTCTTTATCAAGACGAGCCTACACTCGGTTTTCCTAGAGAAAACTTACCTCGGTTTTCCTAAAGAAAACTTACCCTCGGTTCCTACTCTAATTTTCAGAACTTACACTCGGTCCTCCTAATGAGAACTTACCTCGGCTTTTCCTAATGAAAGCTTACTTATTTTATGAGAGAGCGATCTTTTTGACGGAGTCGTGTCTGTCGCTAGCGCTTTTTTTTTTTTTTTTTTATTTTATTTATTTATTTACCTTATCGTAGATGTGTCTCTGGTTTCCTGTTTTCGAATACGGCTGGAGTCGATCCCCCCCCCCGGAGAACCAGACGTCCTCCCGCTCCCAAAACGTCCTAGTTGGAGGGTCGGAGGTCCGGTGATCAGCCTCGTCCGATTCTCCGTAGGCCGGACGAACTCTCAGGCGTATCCCAGCGGTGCCTCCAAACTTTTGTGGAAAATAAATAATTGTTCTAAACTTTAAAAAACAACTCTTAA